>NC_025998.2:16297512-16375159 GCF_000442705.2 Elaeis guineensis | reverse complement strand
GATTGATTACAAAATATTTGAAGGGTTACTAATGATTTTGCTTGAAAAAAGATTTATTATATTTCAGGATAAAATCATAATTTTATTCAAGTTCTGATTCAAAGTCTCAAAAGCAAGAACAGAAGATTTGTGATCTATTGGAGTAATTTCATATTTTTTGGATTATATTTTGAGAGAAAATCAAGTTTAAAGAAAAAGATCGACCCTAAGTCGACCCTTGTCAAAAGGGGCTGAACGGCATGCTATTTTGGCTGCACACACCCAAAGGGGATGACCCTAGGGGTCGATCCTCTGTTGTTTGTGCAAGTCAAAGATACAGAACAGTCACTTTCTGTTCTGCACCACAGGATCGATCCTGGGGTCGACCCCTGTGCAGGGGATGACCCTAGAGTCGACCCTGTGATGAAAATCTCATAACGGCTAGTTTTTCAGCTCATTTTGACGTATTTAATGCTCATTTAAAGCTCTCAATGGCTCTAAACCTGTCCAGATTCTCTCCACATCTATTGAAGATATAAAGGTACTTAAAGGAGGAAAAAAATAGAGAGATTCAAGCATTCATTTCAGCCCTAAGCAAAAAAGCCCTCTTCAAGCAAAAGAAGCTTTCATTTCAAGTTCACCAACCCCTCAAGAGCTCATTCAAGTCTTCAACAACCTTGAAAAAAATCAGAAAAGCTTCTTCCTTGTTGTGTAAAGTGTACTTAAAGTTTTATTTCTCATTAAAGAGCTAAACTTGTATTTCTTTGTCATTAACTCTTATACTCTGTTTGTTGTCTGATCTTTAGTTTTGGAAGGTTTCAAAATTTGGATAGGTTGATCCGAACCTTGAATCGGATTGTATTAGTTGGCTTGTACCCAAAAAATAAGTGTTCTAGCTTGGGATAGCTAGAGTCGAGGTACCGACGTTGTATTCTTTTGAATACGTTTTAGTGGATTTAAATTTCAAGAGGAGCTTGGGAGTGGATGTAGGTGCAAGGTTGGCACCGAACACTATAAATTTTGATTGTTTTGGTGTGCTTACTTGCTCTCTATCTAAATTTTTTATTTTCTTGCATTCTGCATCTATTCTACACTTTGCTTAAATCACTTACTACATATAACTTGCTTATTATTACTTAATCCTTGTGGTTCTAAATTAACTTTAAAATTTTAAAAATCTAATTCACCCCCCTCTTGGGTTGCATAGCTGGACAACAAGTGTATCAGAGCTCGGTGCTCTAGTCCTACTTTGATTTAACCATCAAAGAGCTAAAGATCTATGGCAACTCAAGTTGGTGCTTCACTAGCTGAGGGACAGTCCACAAACCAACCTTCACTTTTCAATGGATCAAACTACACCTATTGAAAAGCTCGGATAAAATTTTTATTCAAGCACTTGACTATGATATATGAGTATCATAGTTAATGGACCACACACACCCATTAAGATAATTGATGTGTAGAATCAACCAAATTCAGAAAGAGAATGGATGAGGTTGACAAGAAAATGGCTCAACTCAATGCTAAAGCCATGAATATTTTATATTATACTTTAGATGCTAATGAATTTAATCACATTTCAACATGCATGTCGGCTAAGAAAATATGGATAGGTTAGAAGTAACACATGAAGGCACTAATCAAGTTAAGAATCAAAAATTAACATGCTTATGCACAAATATGAACTCTTTAAAATGAGCATGATGAATCAATAACTGAAATATTTACTCATTTTACGGATATTATTAATGGTCTAAAAAGTCTTGGTAATCTTATTCTAACAGCGATCTTGTGAGAAAGATTCTTAGGTCTTTACCAAGGACTTGGGAGGCCAAAGTGACCGCAATCCAAGAAGCAAAGATCTGAATATTTTACCTTGGAGGAGCTTCTAGGATCGCTAATGACACATGAGCTAAGCATGAAACAACATCAAAAAGAAGATGTCAAGAAGAAGAGGACAATCGCCCTCAAATCCACTGTTCAACTCGATGAGAATCTGATGAAATAGAAAATGAAGAGCAAGATGAAGAAATAGCCCTCATCACTAGAAAATTTAAAAGATTTTTGAAGAAAGAAAAAAAGGGATGAGGAAGAGGCCACCTACAAAAGGGAGCATAGCAAGGAGAAGGATAAGGAGCAGCTCCTTATTTGTTATGAATGTAAGAAGTTGGGACACTTTAGGTCCGAATGTCCCAACTTAAGAAGGGCCCAAGAAGTACAAGAAAAAGGCTATGGTGGCTACATGGAGTGATAGTGATGAGTCAAGCTCCGAAGAAGAAGATTCACATGAACAAGCCAATTGTGCCTTATGGCACATAAAATGAGATAAACGCTGAAACTCCTAATGACTTTACTTTTGAAGAACTTCAAGAAGTATTTTATGATCTAGTTGATGATCTAAAGAAGTTAGGAGTAAAGAATAAAGAATTAAATCAAAGAATCAATCTTACTAAAAGAAAATGAGATTATTTCAAATAAAAAATTGATCTTGACACAAGAAAATCTGAACTTGAAAAATAAAATTGCTAAGTTAAAATCTATGGTAGAAAAGTTCACTCTAAGTTCAAATAAACTTCAAATGATACTTGATAATCAAAAGTCATTTATGATAAAGCCGGTCTTGGCTACAACCTTTAAAGAAATAAAAATTTTGAAAAATATCTTTGTGAACTCATCAAGCAACAAGTTTTCAAATATTACTTGCTTTAAATATGATAAAGCAGGACACAAATCCTATATATGTTTCTCTAGCAAATCTGAAAATTCTAATGTGAAGAAAATATGGGTTCCAAAAGGAACCATTGTGACTAACCAAAAAGGACCCAAGAAAACTTGGGTACCTAAAGTCAAAACTTGATTTTTGTATGTAGTGTGTCTTGCATCCCAAGAACAAATCGAAAATAGTATCTTGATAGCGGGTGCTCAAGACACATGACCGTGATGAATCCAATTCATCATACTTGATGCAAAAGATGGAGGGATGGTCACCTTTGGAGACAATAGCAAAGAAAGATCATCGGTATAGGTAACATTGGTATCACTCCTCCAAGTATATTAAAATATTTTATTAGTAGATGGTTTGAAACATAATCTATTAAGCATTAGTCAATTTTGTGACAAAGGGTAAAAATTATTTTTGAATCTTCATTATGCGTAGTAACTAGTCCCAATGATGAAGGTATTAAATTTGTTGGGCATAGACATGGTAATTTTATATGATAGATTTGAATGATCTTTCCAAGATAAACATGCAATGCCTAGTAGCCTTGAATGCCAAAATTAATGAGACTAGTTGGCTTTGGCACCGTAGACTTGCATATATTAGCATGCATTCACTTTCAAAACTTATTAAAAAGAATTAGTTATTAGTTTACCTAAGTTAAATTTTAAAAAGGATAGAATTTGTGATGCATGCCAACTAGATAAACAAACAAAAGTCTCATTCAAATCTAAAAATATTGTTTCAACTTCTAGGCCATTAGAATTATGCACATGAATTTATTTGGACCCATTAGGACTACTAGTTTAGGTGAAAATGATATGACTTTATAATTATTGATGATTTCTCTCATTTTACATGAGTTTTTTTTTGGCACATAAGATGAAACTTTTCATGTGTTCTCAAAATTTTATCAAAAGTTACTAATAAAAAAATTTTTAATTCAAAATATTCGAAGTGATCATGGAACCAAATTTGAAAATCAAGATTTTAAAAGTTTTGTGATGAAAAAGGTATTAACCATAACTTTTCAATACCTAGGACACTCTAACAAAATGGGATAGTAAAAAGAAAAAATAGAACTCTTGAAGAAATGATCCGTACCATGCTATGTGAAAGTAACCTCCTAAGATACTTTTGGACGGAAGTAATTAATACGGCATGTTACATTTTAAACTGTACTTTAATTAGATCAATTCTAAGAAAACACCCTATGAGCTTTGGAAAGGAAGAAAACCAAACATTTATTTTTTCATATTTTTGGTTGCCGATGTTTTGTTTTGAATAATGGTAAAGAGAGATTAGAAAAATTTGATTCAAAATTCAATAAAGCTATTTTTCTTGATTACTCCTCTTCTAGCAAAGCTTTTAGAGTTTTCAACAAAAGAACTTTAGTAGTAGAGGAGTCAATATATGTTATTTTTTACGAGACTAATGATCTTCCTTCAAGGAAGAGTGAAGGTATTGATGATGCAGATCCTCTTATAGAAGAGATGAAGGAGCTCATCCTAAAAGACTCAACAATTCAAAATAAAGAAGAATATGAAAACAAACAAGAGGATGAAGGTGAAGAACAACAAAACAACCTCAAAGCTCAAATGATCTACTTAAAGAATGGAGGTATGATCACAATCACCCAAAGAATTGATCATTGGTGATCCTATACATGGAGTAAAAACTCGTTCTTCACTTAGAGATACATACAATCATTTTACATTTGTTTCTCATTTTGAACCTAAAACATAGATGAACTGAAAAAGATTATAATTGGATAAATACAATGCAAGAGGAACTTAATCAATTCGAAAGAAATAATATATGGACTTTAGTATCAAGACCTAAAAATTATCCAGTAATTGGCACAAAATGGATATATAAAATAAATTGGATGAACATGAAAATATAATTAGGAATAAAGCAAGATTGGTTGCAAAGGGTTATAATCAAGAAGAGAAAATTGATTTTGATGAGATCTTTGCACCTGTTGCTAGATTAGAAGCAATTAGGCTTTTACTTGTATATGCATGTTTTATGAATTTTAAGTTATTCCAAATGGATGTAAAAAGTCTTTTCTAAATGGTTATATTGCTGAAGAAGTATATGTAGAACAACCCTTCGATTTTGAAAATCATGTTTTTCTAATCATATTTTCAAATTAAATAAAATATTATATGGTTTAAAAAAGTACCTAGGGCTTGGTATAGAAGGTTAAGTAAATTCTTGCTTAATAATGATTTTTCTAGAGAAAATATAGATACAATCTTTTCATTAAAAGAAATCATGATATATCTTAGTTATACAAATATACGTTGATGACATTATATTTGGGTCTACTAATGAAACTCTTTGTCAAGATTTTGTTAAGCTCATGCAGGGGAGTTTGAGATGAGCATGATGGGAGAACTTACATTCTTCCTCGGATTCTAAATCAAACAAATAAAGAAAGGATCTCCATCACCCAAAGTAAGTACATAAGAGAACTATTCAAAAAATTTGGAATGGAGGGCTCTAAAGCAATTGGTACCCCCATAAGCCCATCATATAAGCTTGACAAGGATAAAGGAGGTAAAAATATAGACTCAAAACTTTATAGAGACATGATTGTTTTTTATTGTATTTAACTGCTAGTAGACCAGATATTATGTTTAGTGTTTGTCTATATGCTCGCTTTCAATCAAATCTAAAAGAATAATATTAAATACAGTTAAAATTTTTTTAAATATTTAAAAGGTACATAAATTTTAGGATTATGGTATTCTAAGGACTCATCAATTGACTTAATAAGATATTCAGATGCTGATTTTGCTGGATGTAAATTAGATAAAAAAATAATAATAAAATTTATCAATTTTTTGGAGTTAACTTAATCTCTTGGTTTAGCAAGAAGCAAAATTTGGTGGCACTGTCTACGACCGAAGCGAATACATTACAGTCGGAAGTTGCTGTGCTCAAATCTTATGGATTAAGCAACAACTTAAGGACTTTGGTATCAAACTCAATGAAACTCCTATAAGATGTGATAACACTAGTGCTATTAATCTAACTAAAAATCTAATTCAGCACTTCAGATCAAAGTATATTAAATCAGATATCATTTCATAAGAGAACATGTCCAAAATAATGATATAACTCTTGATTATGTTTATACTGAAAAATAATTGGCTGACATTTTTACCAAGACCTTAAGTGAAGATAGATTTTATGAAATTATGAGAGAACTAAAATTCTGGATCCATCAGCTTAAGTATCTTTCTGATTTCAAATTCTTTTTGTTAAAATTTTATTGAACCAAATTTTGAGCTTAATCCTCTTCTCTCCTTTCTTAAAAGCTCAAAACTATCATTCATATGATCAATCTCTTAAATAGACACCCTTCTCTCAAGTTTCAAATTTTTTTGAAATTTTTTCATTATTTTTTGAATTTTTCTAGCCATGAGTTGACCCCAGGGTCGACCCTAGGATAAACTTGTAATTTTCATTAAAATCCATCGGATGCTCTATTTTATCGAAAAATCTTCGTTAGTTAAGAGGTCGACCCTTTGCCTTTCGTCTTCCTCTTCCCACCAAACAAAAATCCCATCCCTCTCCACTCTCTCAACCGCAAAAATTCTCTTAAAATTCCTCTTTCCATCAGATTTCTCCTTTCAAATTGCCCTTTTAGGAACTAAATTCTTTTCTTTTTCTTCTTCTTTGGGCGGATCAAGCTTACCCTAGCTTCAAACCTTCTTCTCCAAACTGGCGGTCTATCTCCCCAAAATTCTTATTTTTCCTCTAAAATCTTTTCCACTCTACCTCTCATTAGGTCTTCTAAGCTGTTTGCAAGTCTCTCTTATCCGAAATGGCTTCCAAATTGAAGCTACCATAGAGAAAAAAGTCTGTTCGTGGGTTAGAGGAGGATGTGCGCAGAAAAAAAATGGCAGCTGAGCCCTCTCCTGCTCCAACCCCTATTTTAGGTCCTGCTCCAGCTTCTTCATAGTCCCTACTTAGTTCAAGTAAGGTACCTCTCTCCAATCAAAAAGTAGAACCCGGGAAGAACATAGATTTTAAGTTTTTTGAAAAAGAGGGGTTCTCAATTGGATCAAAAATTAAAAATCAAGGATAGGAGTTTTATTGTCTATTGAAGGAAAAAACTTATGTTGATTTGGTCAGAGAATTCTATTTAAATTTAAGTTACTACAATGGAACAGTAAAGTCTTCAGTGAAAGGTGTAAATATTGTTCTTGATCCATTGCATTTGGGACAAATCTTGTACTTGCCTTGTGAAGGTTATACTCATATGGAGCTCCCAATCAAAGAAGAGGGACTAAGTATTATTTTAGGGAGAGTATTTACTAAAAATTTAAATAAATTAGAAGCAAGGATACTTTCAGTAGAGATGAGACTTTTGCATCACATGGTGACCAAACTTTTTGTCCCTAGGAGTGGCAGGCATGATCTCTTATCTGGTAGGGATATATGCGTCATGTACCATGTGATCATCGAGACCCCCTTGAATCTTCCTACTTTGATGATTGAGGCATGAGAGAGGCCCTAAATAGGTCTAAGGCTCACCTGCTTTATGGTATGGCACAAACCCTGATCTTTAGGAGGTTCGGAATCTATTTTGAGGGGAGCAGTCATCATATTATCATATTCTGACACCATCAACTGCCACACACTGCACCGCATGGGTTTTACAAAGACTGATGGTGGTTGGTCGAAGGGTGTTGAGGAAAGAGCAGAGGAGGAAGGACCGTCTTCACCTCCTCATGATCACAGAGCATCTCCTGATATTCATTTCGTGTCTGATCACGAGGCTGGTCCCTCAGAGTCAGTGAGGAGGGATGCTTCTGTACCACAGTCAGGGAGCAGAGTAGATTTTTCAGTGTTCAGACTTGCAGACGATCAGATTTAGTTGATTTTCCAGCAGGTTGCCTCTATCTTATCCCAGCAGTTTGCCACCTCAAATTTTACTCAAGACGATATCTCAGGCTATTTCAGATCAGACCTTGATCCCTCATATCTCTACTATCTTTCAGATGCTTATAGCTCAGTCCGCATGACTTGAGGAGCTTGAGAGATGTGTTCTGAGATGATAGGCAGAGTTTTTGATTTGCAGAGGGAGGTATTAGCCTTAGCCCATCTCCAGCTGCGAGAGGACATCACAGAGGTCTCCAACCTGTCTACAGAGGTGTCTAGGCTTCGAGATATTTTGGAGAGTGGCTTTGACTTTTTGAGGAGAGAGATCAGGGGCTCCAGTGAGGCTGTCTCTACTCAGATTGGTACCCTAATGTAGTCCATATCGAGAGCTTTAGAACAATTAGACACCATCAGACTTATTTTTCTAGCAGAGTTCATATCTTTTCAAGCTCCAAGACCTTCTCACCCTTTTGCTCGTGACTGTTCTGTATCTTTGACTTGCACAGAGAATAGAGGTTGACCCCTGGGGCCGGCACGAGCAGAAGGGCAAGAAGGTCCTAGAGCCTGAAAGATATGGACTCTGCTAGGAGAACAAGTCTGATGGTATCCAATTATTCCAAAGCTCTCGATATGGACTGCATCAGAGTACCAATCTGAGTAGAGACAGCCTCACTGGAGCTCCTGATCTCTCTCCTCAAAAATTAAAGCCACTCTCCAAAACACCTCGAAGCCTAGCCACCTCTGCAGACAAGTTGGAGACCTCCATGATATCCTCTCATGGCTGGAGATGGGCTAAGACTAATATCTACCTCTGCAAATCAAAAACTCCACCTATCAGTCTCAGAACACATTTCTCAAGCTCCTCAAGTCATACGACTGAGCTATAAGCATCTGAAAGACAATAGAGACATGAGGGATCAAGATTTGATCTGAAACAGCCTGAGATATTATCCTCTGAGTAAAACTTAAGGTGGCAACTTGCTGGGATAAGATAGAAGCAACCTGCTGAAAAATCAAGTGAAGCTGATCGTCTGCAAGTCTGAACACTGAAGGATCTACTCTGCTCCCTAACTGTGATACAGAAGCATCTCTCCTCACTAACTCTGAGGGACCAGCCTCATGATCAGACACGAATTGAATATCAGGAGATGCTCTGTGATCACGAGGAGGTGAAGACGGTCCCTCTTCCTCTACTCTCTCCTCAACATCCTTCAACCAACCACCATCAGTCTTTGAAAAACCCATACGATGTAGTGTGTGACGGTTGATGGTGTCAGAATGTGATAATCTGGTGACTGCCTCCCCCTTAAAATAGACTCCGAACCTTCTAAAGATCAGGATGAGTGTCATACCATAAGGCAGGTGAGCCTTAGACCTATTTAGGATCTCTCTCATGGCCTCAATCATTAGAGTAGGAAGGTTCAAGGGGGTCTCGGTGATCACATGGTACATTATGCATATATCCTACCAGATAAGAGGTCATGCCTGCCACTCCTAGGGATAAAAAGTTTGATCACCATGTGATGCAAAAGTCTCATCTCTACTGAAAGTATTCTTACTTTTAATTTATTTAAATTTTCAGTAAATGCTCTTCCTAAAATAACACTTAGTCCCTCTTCTTTGATTGGGAGCTCCATATGAGCATAACCTTCACAAGGCAAGTACAAGATTTGTCCCAAATGCAATGGATCAAAAACAATGTTTACACCTTTCATGAAGACTTTACTATTCTATTTAGTAACTTAAATTTAAATAGAATTCTCTGACCAAATCAACATAAATTTTTTCCTTCAATAGATAGTAAAACTCCCATCCTTGATTTTTAATTTTTGATCCAATTGAGAACCCCTCTTTTTCAAAAAACTTAAAATCTATGTTCTTCTCGGATTCTACTTTTTGATTGGAGAGAAGTACTTACTTGAACTAAGTAGGGACTATGAAGAAGCTGGAGCAGGACCTGAAACTGGGGTTGGAGTAGGAGAGGGCTCAGCTGCCATTCTTTTTCTGCGCACATCCTCTTCTAACCCACGAACAGACTTTTTTCTCTACGGTAGCTTCAATTTGGGAGCCATTTCGGATAAGAGAGACTTGCAAACAACTTAGAAGACCTAATGAGAGGTAGAGTGGAAATGATTTTAG
The DNA here is from genome assembly GCF_000442705.2 of Elaeis guineensis. Lineage (NCBI taxonomy): Eukaryota > Viridiplantae > Streptophyta > Magnoliopsida > Arecales > Arecaceae > Elaeis > Elaeis guineensis. Next base: position 16,365,423 of record NC_025998.2, on the reverse strand, counting down.
AGAAAAAATAAGGATTTTGGGGAGATAGACCGTCGATTTGGAGAAGAGGGTTTGAAGCTAGGGTAAGCTTGATCCGCCCAAGTGAAGAAGAAAAAGAAAAAGAATTTAGTTCCTAAAAGGGCGATTTGAAAGGAAAAACTCGGCGGGAAGAGGAACTTTAAGAGAATTTTTGCGGTTGAGAGAGTGGAGAGAATGGAATTTTTATTTGGTGGGAAGAGGAAGACGAAAGGCAAAGGGTTGACCTCTTAACTAACGGAGATTTTCCAAGAAAATAGAGCGTCTGATGGGTTTTAATAAAATTACAAGTTTATCCTAGAGTCGACCCTGGGGTCGACTCATGGCTAGAAAAATTCAAAAAATGATGAAAAAATTTCAAAAAAATTTGAAACTTGAGAGAAGGGTGTCTATTTAAGAGATTGATCATATGAAGGATAGTTTTGAGCTTTTTAAGAAAGGAGAGAAGAGGATTGAGCTCAAAATTAGGTTCAATAAAATTTTAGCAAAAAGAACTTGAATCAGAAAGATACTTAAGCTGATGAATCAAGAATTTCTAGTTCTCTCGTAATTTCATAAAATCTATCTTCACTTAAGGTCTTGGTAAGGATGTCAGCCAATTATTTTTCAGTACAAATATAATCAAGAATTATATCATTATTTTGGACATATTTTCTTATGAAATGATGTCTAATTTCAATATGCTTTGATCTGGAGTGCTGAATTAATTTTTAGTTAGATTTATAGCACTAGTGTTATCACATCTTATAGTAGTTTCATTGAGTTTGATACCAAAGTCCTTAAGTTGTTGCTTAATCCATAAGATTTGAGCACAGCAACTTTGACTGTAATGTATTCGGCTTCGGTCGTAACAGTGCCATCAAATTTTGCTTCTTGCTAAACCAAGAGATTAAGTTAACTCCAAAAAATTGACAAGTTTTACTAGTACTTTTTTTATCTAATTTACATCCAGCAAAATCAGCATCTGAATGTCTTATTAACTCAATTGATGACTCATTAGAATACCATAATCCTAAAATTTATGTACCTTTTAAATATTTAAGAATTCTTTTAACTGCATTTAAATGTGATTCTTTTAGATTTGATTGAAAGTGAGCATATAGACAAACACTAAATATAATATCTGGTCTATTAGTAGTTAAATATAATAAAGAACTAATCATGTCTCTATAAAGTTTTGAGTCTATATTTTTACCTCTTTTATGCTTGTCAAGCTTACATGATGGGCTTATGGGGGTACCAATTGCTTTAGAGCCCTCCATTCCAAATTTTTTGAGTAGTTCTCTTATGTACTTTTTTGGGTGATGGAGATCGCTTTCTTTATTTGTTTGATTTGGAGTCCGAAGAAGAATGTAAGTTGTCCCATCATGCTCATCTCAAACTCTCCCTGCATGAGCTTAGCAAAATCTTGACAAAGAGTTTCATTAGTAGATCCAAATATAATATCATCAACGTATATTTGTATAACTAAGATATCATCATGATTTTTTTAATGAAAAGGTTATATCTATATTTTCTCTTGAAAAATCATTATTAAGCAAGAATTTACTTAACCTTCCATACCAAGCCCTAGGTACTTATTTTAAACCATATAATATTTTATTTAATTTAAAAATATGATTAGAAAAAGCATGATTTTTAAAATCAGATGGTTGTTCTACATATACTTCTTCAGCAATATAACCATTTAGAAAAGTATTTTTGACATCTATTTGGAATAACTTAAAATTCATAAAATATGCATATGCAAGTAAAAGCCTAATTGCTTCTAATCTAGCAATAGATGCAAAGATCTCATCAAAATCAATTTTTTCTTCTTGATTATAATCCTTTACGATCAATCTTGCTTTATTCCTAATTATATTTTCATGTTCATCCAATTTATTTTAATATACCCATTTTGTGTCAATTACTGGATAATTTTAAGATCTTGATACTAAAGTCCATATATTATTTCTTTCGAATTAATTAAGTTTCTCTTGCATTGTATTTATCCAATTATAATCTTTTTCAGCTTCATCTATGTTTTAGGTTCAAAATGAGAAACCAATGTAAAATGATTGTATGCATCTCTAAGTGAAGAACGAGTTCTTACTCTATGTGTTGGATCACCAATGATCAATTTTTTGGGGTGATTGTGATTATACCTCATTTTTTAAGTAGATCATTTGAGCTTTGAGGTTGTTTTTATTGTTCTTCACCTTCATCCTCTTGTTTGTTTTCATATTATTCTTCATTTTGAATTGTTGAGTCTTTTAGGATGAGCTCCTTCATCCCTTCTATAAGAGAATCTGCATCATCAATACCTTCACTCTTCTTTGAAGGAAGATCATAAGTCTCATAAAAAACAACATGTATTGACTCCTCTACTACTAAAATTCTTTTATTGAAAACTCTAAAAGCTTTGCTAGAAGAGGAGTAACTAAGAAAAATTACTTCATCAAATTTTGCATCAAATTTTCTAATCTCTCTTTACCATTATTCAAAATAAAACATCAGCAACCAAAAATATGAAAAAAATACAATATTTGGTTTTTCTTCTTTCAAAAGCTCATAGGGTATTTTCTTTAGAATTGATCTAATTAAAGCATGGTTTAAAATGTAACATACCGTGTTAATTGCTTCCGCCCAAAAGTATCTTGGGAGGTTGCTTTCATATAGTATGGTACGAACCATTTCTTTAAGGGTTCTATTTTTTCTTTCTACTATCCTATTTTGTTGGGGTGTCCTAGATGCTGAAAAGTTATGGTCAATTCCTCTTTCATCACAAAATTTTTTAAAATCTTGATTTTCAAATTCGGTTCCATGATCACTTCGAATATTTTAAATTAAAAATTTTTTCATTAGTAATTTTTCAATAAAATTTTGAAAATACATAAAAAGTTTCATTCTTATGTGCCAAAAAAAAAATCTATGTAAAATGAGAGAAATCATCAATAATTACAAAGCCATATCATTTTTCACCTAAACTAGTAGTCTTAGTGGGTCTAAATAAATCCATGTGCAATAATTCTAATGGCCTAGAAGTTGAAACAATATTTTTAGATTTAAATGAGACTTTTGTTTGTTTATCTAGTTGGCATGCATCATAAATTCTATCCTTTTCAAAATTCAACTTAGATAAATTAGTAACTAATTCTTTTTTAATAAGTTTTGAAAGTGAATGCATGTTAATATGTGCAAGTCTATGGTGCCAAAGCCAACTAGTCTCATTAATCTTGGTATTCAAGGCTACTAGGCATTGCATGTTTATCTTGGAAAGATCATTCAAATCTACTATATAAATATTATCATGTCTATGCCCAACAAATTTAATACCTTCATCATTGGGACTAGTTACTATGCATAATGAAGATTCAAAAATAATTTTATACCTTTTGTCACAAAATTGACAATGCTTAATAGATTATGTTTCAAACTATCTACTAATAAAATATTTTCAATATACTTTGAGGGAGTGATATCAATGTTACCTATACCGATGATCTTTCTTTTGCTATTGTCTCCAAAGGTGACCATCCCTCCATCTTTTGCATCAAGCATGATGAATTGAGATTCATCATCGGTCATGTGTCTTGAGCACCCGCTATCAAGATATCATTTTCGATTTATTTCTTGGGATGCAATACACACTTACATATAAAAATCAAGTTTTAACTTTAGGTACCTAAGTTTTCTTGAATTCTTTTTGGTTAGTCATAATGGTTCTTTTTTGAACCCATATTTTTTTCACATTAGAATTTTCAGATTTGCTAGAGAAATATGTATAAATTTGTGTCATACTTTACATATTTAAAGCAAATAATATTTTATAACTTGTTGCTTGATGAGTTCACAAAGATATTTTTCAAAAATTTTTATTTCTTTAAAGGTTGTAGCCAAGACTAGCTTTATCATAAATGACCTTTTAATTATCAAGTATCATTTAAAGTTTATTTAACTTAGAGTGAACTTTTCTACCATAAGTTTTAACTTAGCAATTTCATTTTTCAAGTTCAGATTTTCTTTTGTCAAGATCAATTTTTCATTTGAAATAATCTCATTTTCTTTTAGTAAAGATTGATTCTTTAATTTTTACTCTTAACTTCTTTAAATCATCAACTAAATCATAAAATCTTCTTGAAGTTCTTCAAAAGTAAAGTCATTAGGAGTTTCAGTGTTTACCTCATTTTCATGTGCCATAAGGTACAAGTTGTTTGTTCATGTGAATCTTTTTCTTCGGAGCTTGACTCATCGCTATCACTCCATGTAACCACCATAGCCTTTTCCTTGTACTTCGTGGGGCCCTTCTTGAGTTATGGACATTCGGACCTAAAGTGCCTCGACTTCTTACATTCATAACAAATAAGAGGTTGCTCCTTAGCCTTCTCCTTGCTATGCTTTTCTTTTGTAGGTGGCCTCTTCCTCATCCCTTATTTTCTTTTCTTCAAAAATCTTTTAAACTTTCTAATGATGAGGGCTATTTCTTCATCTTGCTCTTCATTTTCTGTTTCATCAGATTCTTATCGAGTTGAGTAGTGGATTTGAGGTTGATTATCCTCTTCTTCATGACATCTTTTTGTTGATGTTGTTTCATGCTTAGCTCATGTGTCATTTGTGATCCTAGAAACTCCTCCAATGGTAAAACATTCAAATCTTTAGTTTCTTAGATTGCGGTCACTTTGGCTTCCCAAGTCTTTAGTAAAGACCTAAGAATCTTTCTCACAAGATCGCTGTTAGAATAAACTTATCAAGATTTTTTAGACCATTAATAATATCCGTAAAATGAGTAAATATTTCAGTTATTGATTCATCATACTTTATTTTAAAGAGTTCATATTTGTGCATAAGCATGTTAATTTTTGATTCCTTAACTTGATTAGTGCCTTCATGTGTTACTTCTAACCTATCTCATATTTTTTTAGCTGACATGCATGTTGAAATGTGATTAAATTTATTAGCATCTAAAGCATAATATAAAATATTTATGATTTTAGCATTGAGTTGAGCCATTTTCTTGTCAATCTCATCCCATTCTCTTTCGAATTTGATTGATTCTACACCATCAATTATCTTAGTGGGTGTGTGTGGTCCATTAACTATGATACTCTACATATCATAGTCAAGTGCTTAAATAAAAATTTTTATCCGAGCTTTTCAATAGGTATAGTTTGACCCATTGAAAAGTGGAGGTCGGTTTGTGGACTGCCCCTCAGCTAGTGAAGCACCAACTTGAGTTACCATAGATCTTTAGCTCTTTGATAGTTAAATCAAAGTAGGCTATAGTATCGAGCTCTGATACTATTTGTTGTCCAGCTATGCAACCCAAGAGGGGGGGGTGAATTAGATTTTTAAAATTTTAAAGTTAATTTAGAACCATAAGGATTAAGTAATAATAAGCAAGTTATATGAAGTAAGTGATTTAAGCAAAGTGTAGAAATGAGATGCAAGAATGCAAGAAAATAAAGAAATTTAGATAGAGAGCAAGTAAGCACACCACAAACAATCAAGATTTATAGTGCTTCGATGCCAACCTTGTACCTACATCCATTCCCTAAGCTCCTCTTGGAAATTTAAATCCGCTAAAACGTATTCAAAATAATACAACGTCGGTACCTCTGACTCTAGCTATCCCAACTAGAACATTTATTTTTTGGATACAAACTAACCCAATACAATCCGATTCAAGGTTCGGATCAACCTATCCAAATTTTGGAACCCTTGCAAAACTAAAGATCAAGACAAAAACAAAGTATAAGAGTTAATGGTAAAGAAATACAAGTTTAGCTCCTTTAATGAGTAAAAAAAATATTAAGTACACTTTACACAACAAGAAAGAAGCTTTTTTGATTTTTCTCAAGGTTGTTGAAGATTTGAATGAGCTCTTGAAGGGTTGGTGAACTTGAAATTAAAGCTTCTTTTGCTTGAAAAGGGCTTTTTGCTTAGGGCTGAAATGAATGCTTGAATGTCTCCTCTTTTTTTCTCCTTTAAGTGCCTATATATCTTCAATAGATGGTGGAGAGTAATTTGGTCAGGATTAAAACCATTGGAGTACATTAAATGAGCATTAAATGCTGCCAAAATGAACTAAAAAACTAGCCGTTACGGAGATTTTCTGTCACGGGAGTCGACTCATAGGGTCGTCTCCTGCACAGGGGTCGACCTCTATGGCGCAGAATAGAAAGTGATTGTTCTGTATCTTTGGCTTGCATAAACAACAGAGGTCGACCCCTAGGATTGTCTCCTTTGGGTGTAACAGCCAAAAATAGTGTACCGTTCAGCCTCTTTTGACAAGGGTCGACTTATAGGATCGATTTTTTCTTTAAATTTGATTTTCTCTCAAAATATACATCCAAAAAATATAAAATTACCTTCAATAGATCACAAATCTTCTATTCTTGCTTTTGAGGTTTTCGAATCAGAACTTAATAAAATTATGATTTTATCCCTAAAATATAATAAATTTTTTTTCAAGCTAAAATATTAGTAGTCCCTTCAAATATTTTGTAATCATCAAAATCAATTCATGGAGCAATAATCCTTTTCTTTTTCCATCCAGACTTTTTTCACCAAAAGTATCCTTTTGATTTTTTTCAATTTTTCTTTTTACAAGGTCTTTCTTTTTATATTCTGTGAGCACTCCATTCAATTGATTTAGTATATCAGAATCTGATAATTTAACAGGCTTTCTTTTGTATTTTTTTGACCATTAAAAGATATTCTATCTCTTCAAAATCTATGGGTATTCAGTAAGAACTGTCGATGCCCTCTATAATAAAATTTTCTATCATGTGACAATCATGTTGATTTTATTTGATTGTAACAAGAAGGACATGCAAGTTTACCTTTTGTACTCTATCCAGACAAATTTGCATATGCAGAAAAATCACTAATTGTCCATAATAATATAGCATGAAGTTGAAACATCTCTTTTTTTGATGCATCATATGTAAGTACCCTTTTCTCTCATAATTCATTTAGTTCTTCAATCAATGATTGTACATAAATATCAATCTTATTGTTTGATCCTTTTGGCCCATCAATAAGCATAAAGAATAAAGAAAGGCTGTTTCATAAACATTCACGGTGGTAAATTATATGGTATTAGAACAACAGACCAAGTGCTATGAGCTATAGACATTGATCTAAATGGATTAAATCTATCAGCTATTAAACTAAGTCTAATATTTCGATAATCTGCAGCGAAGGATAGATTTCGTTCATCAAAAGTTATCCAAGCAATTGAGTCTGCAAGATGTCTTTGAATACCATTTTTGGTTCGTTTCTCCTCATGTCATCTCATTAACTCTACAGTTTTTGATGACATAAAGAATTTCTGCAATCTCGACTTCAATGAAAAGTACCGTACTTATTTTATAGCAATCCGACTATTCTTAGTAGTATCATCATTTGAATCTTCTATAAATTACTTGCATCTAGAACTCTCACTACAACAAAAGATGTTATTAGCGATGAAAAATTTTCATCGCTAATAAGCCAAATTATTATTAGCGATGAAAATTTGGTCGCTAAAATTTCATCACAAAAAATTTCATCGTTGATAATATTTTATGATAATTTTTTTTTATCGTAAATAATGATAATTTATGATGAAATATTTTTATGATAAAAAATAAAAAATAAAAAAAACTTATTCATAAAAAAATTAATTTGTGATAAAAATAACAGTCGCTAATACAATTAATAGCGATGAAAATATATTCATCGCTATTACTAACTTTTAGCGATGAAAATTTTTATCATAAAAAAATTTATTTAATAAAAAAATAATAATTAAAAAATTATAGTGACTAATATTTACGTCATAAATAAGTATTTTTTTGATGGAAACTTTACGTCACTAATAATTATTTACGATGAAAAATTTTTCATCGTTGTTAATTATATATTTTCTAAAATATTAAATTATTTTTTAATTTTTTTGTGATGAATATTTCATCGATAATAATTCTGTCACTAATTATTTTTTTAAAATTTTTAATATATTTTTTAAAGTTATATGTATAATATTTTTTATAAATTAAGAAATTCGAATAAGAAATTTGCACAATAAAATGATAAATAAATTTTATTATTTTATTATATCAAATTAAAATTATAAGAGTTTTAAAAAAATACATCAAAGAGCCATCACATATCGACATGTGGAGAACGAGGTGGGGATGGAGAATGCTCGACGGAGCTCGGACCGATGATGGAGCTCAGACCGACCTACTACTGCCTCAGGATTTGGATCATTTGCTCCATCTGCACCATCCACTCTATCATGTTGATCTGAAACTGCTGATACTGATCGATGCGTGTAGTTATCTCCTGAGCTCGCTGCTTAACCTACAGTCGATCATCGGCAGCCTGTCTCTGCACCTCCATCCACCGTGCCTGGCACGTAGAATGGATCTCAGCTCTAGATGATTGTGAAGATGAAGGAGCAGTGATCCCATATCTTAGACCCCTAACATAATAGAGTCTCGTATCGAGCATCTGATCACAGATCTCATCATCTGTAGGTGTGGTCGAGCCCTTAGAGATAGGCTGGGATCTCATATCGATCATACGATCTTGAAAATAAAAATAAAAATTATTTTATTTTTTAATAAAGATCAAATTATGAATAAAAAATAATAAAAAAAACTTACAAAGAGCTCCTAGCTCTCCGTCGTCCACTCTTCCGACCGTTGCTGGTGGGTCCGCTGGTAGATATCAATCCTACTAGAAGCTCGCCACTTTCAGCATCTCTCTGCAATTTGAAAATTATTTAAAATTTTTTAAATAATTAAAAAAATATATCATAATTAGGAATTTAAAAAATACATACCATGTGCTCCATGTGGCGAGCAAATGATCTCAAAACCCCATAATGTGGTACGATCTGTCTCATCCGATTCGCCGCATTCTGGGCATAGCGTTTCTATAAAATTAGCAGTAAAATTAGTAGATAACAAATATAATTTAAGAATAAATGATTAAATCATTAAAATCTAAAAAAAAAATTAGATGTGTAACCTGATATGCCAGATCCTCATAATGCCAGATACAGTAGTCCAATCGTTGATGGTGATGCTATCGTAGGACTGCAGCCGTGCTGCCTCCTATCCATCAGCTTGCACCACCTGATACCGGTGCTGATGCATGCGATTGCGATAATCCTTGGAGCGCAAGGATAGATAGGTATCGATGGCTTGCACCACACGATCGTCCTCGAAATCGACGATGTCAAATACACCCTATCAATAACAAATATTAGAAGAATACTATACAAATTAAAAATTCGTAATATAATTTATTTTACCTATAAGTGGTGTAGAAAATCTATCTCTAAGTCAGGACAACATGACGCTAATCGAAGAGCGTCACTTGGGTATAGCTACAGCATATGATGCCCAGCTCGGTCTACCATGGCTCACACCATCCCCTAATAAGTCTGGTGTAGCCGGTCGGTATCTCTATCTGGAGATGCTGTCCCGGGTGCTCATGTCTCCAACACTCTAAAGTGAGGTTCTTTGATGGACCTCGCCCTCGTCTGACCACCGATGTAGACTGACCTGAAACAATAATAAATAAATCATTAGTATGATCCAAATAAAAGAATCAAATTTGATTATATATAAAGTATAATGATTAATACCACTGGGACCAGTCTCACTGGGATCCACCTCTTTGGGATCCGGCTCAATTGTAGTTAGCTCATTGGGATCGGCCAGTGCAGGATCCTCTGACACTAGAGCCGGTGAGGCCATGGAGATCGATGAAGGCACCTCAACCTTCGAGCTATCTACAGATAACTGTAAACCTGACCGTCGTCGTCTATCTCCTGATGCCATATCTACAAAAATTGATATATAAATAAATATAATATTATATAATAATAATAATAATAATAATAATCAAATAATATTTTAATAAATATAATTACATCACATACCATTATTGCAATATAAAATTGAATGAAGAATAAAGATCTACTCATCAATATTCGTATCTCCTCGATGTGTAAATCTTTATCCAAATCACAGTAATCGATATATGTATCATCTTCTATCTCATCATCATTTATGAACTGATCGTCGCCCTCTGACTCATCCAGATTAGATATAAAATCAGCTTCAATTTCGTTGGATGGGAGATCAACCAAAAACTCGACTGATATTTATTCTTTTTGCTGAAAAGCTTTCTCTTCATGTAAATCCAAAATTTCATCCATCTCTAATTGAGTTGGTATGTCATATACGCCTCTAGGTGTTATTTTTTGTATGACATGTCAATTACCTCGATACTTTAGGTCCTTCAAATATATTACTTGAGTTGCTAATATGTACAGCTTACTTTGATACCATGTTCGTGCAAAATTTACACTGATAAATTATGAATCGACATGAATCCCAATCTTTTTATTACTAATATTCCACCATTCACACCGAAACAAAAATACAGAATTACTGGACCTATACTTCAATTTTATGATATCTACCAGTACACCATAATAATCAATCTCTTCTTCTCCTTCATATCTTGTTATAGCAATTCCATTATTTTGGATCCGTCGTTGCATCTCAAGCTCCCTTGTGTGAAATTTCATTCCTTCAATGATACAGGATGTGCAGTGATTAATCCTTCGATCGGGACTACATGCTAAACCATGCAACTTATCAGTTGCACCCACTTCTTTATTAAAATATTTATGTTTCATCTGCATCATAAGATAAAAAATTATATTATTTGAAATAATATTATTTATAAATAAATAAATAACATATCACTAATGTAACTTACAAAATCACCAAACTATTTTATAAATTTTCTCTTTGTCGATCATCGACATCTGTATTATTCTCTCTACATAGTATACTTTTGTGCTCACTGCAAGAAGTTATAATTTTTAATTTTACACCGATATAAAATTTTTTTTAATCATTAAACGTATCGTAAGATGATACTTACTCAATAAAATCTTCAATTTCTTCATAATTATTTAGAACGTAAAAATATGCCTTGGATAGCTTGTTCATGTCCATAAATTTTTAAATTTTTTTACACCAATAGGTCATACCATTTATTTAAATATAGACAATGTTGGCTTATTGTCACCCCATTCATGGTCTACATTACAATCTGTATGATTGAATCTTGTTTTGATATCATCAAGATATATCGAGCAGAATGTGACAGACTCGATAGTTATATATGCTTCTGCTATAGACCCTTCAGGCCTTGCTTTATTACACACATATTTTTTTAAGATGCATAAGAATCTGTAAATAAAAATAAATTTAAATTTTATAAATATATTTATATCTTATAATTGATATGACAAAATACGTATAACTTCTTTACCTTTCAATAGGATACATCCATCGATAACCAAAAGAGCTTCCTTTGGAAGATGGATAGCCAGATGCACCATAACATCAAAAAATAATGATGAAAATTTTTTTTGTAACTTACAAAGAATGAGTACGATATCTTTCTCTGATCTCTTAAGTAAGTTAATCTTCAATTTTCGATAACATAGTTCTCGAAAGAACACTCTCAGCTCAATCAATGCAGTTGGAACATCACCACTCAAATAGTCACGCATGACTACAGGAAGCAAATATTGCATCATCACATGGGAGTCATGACTTTTCATGCCAGAGATATTGTCGTCGTTGTTCCCAACACACCGTGATACATTTGAAGCGTATATATCAAAAAATTTTACAATTTTGAACCATCCACAAAATTTTTTTCTCTCTCCAAATAGCGAATAACATGCGGAATGCATAAAAAATCTCTCACCTCGATGAACTAAATGCAACTCTGATCGGATTCTCATTTTCTGCAGATCAAGATGAGCTTTTGTACCATCATTTATTTTTTCTGAAATATTCAATACAGTACCGATGATATTATCATAAATATTCTTTACAATATGTATTACATCTAGATTATGACAAAGTAGTAGCTACTTCCAATATGGTAGTTCAAAAAAATACTTCACTTCGTTCAATTCAGCTCAGCTTCAGTACGCTTCCAAATCGGATATTTTCAATGACTTCAAGTTATTTTAAAATTTTGGTCCACTTAACTCCTTGGGTGGTGGATGTCGATCGGACTTATCATCAAAGAATTGATTATAATGGGTCCTCCAAGAATGATTAGCAGGAAGAAACCGTCGATGACCCATGAAATATATTTTTCGTTCGTGCTTTAAATGTAAGGAGGATGCATCCCTATTGCATATTGGACATGCCAGATTTTCTTTAGTGCTCCATCCAGATAAATTTCTATATGCCAGAAAATCATTTATAGTCCATAAAATTGAAGCATGCAACTTAAAATTACTTCGACTCACATAATCATATGTCTGAACCTCATTTTTTCATAACTCCTTCAGATCATCAATCAAAGGTCATAGACATACATCAATTTTATTACCTGATGCTTTCAGACCCAGAATCAATAGTGACATAAAAATAAATGGTTCTTTCATGCACTTCTAAGGTAACACATTATATACAACTAGCATCATAGACCACATGCTATAAGAGGTACTCATATTATCAAAGAGATTAAATCCATCTGTCGCAGGACCAAGTCTGATATTGCGTGGGTCACTCGCAAAGTATGGATGCTTTGCATCGAAGTCTTTTCATACTAAAGAGTTGGTCAGGTGGCTAAGTATGTTCTCCTCTGAAATCCACTGCTCATAATGCCATCTCATTTCTTCAGCTGTCTTTGTGGACATATAAAACCTTTGAAGTCTTGAAATTAATGAAAAATATCTCAAAATCTTTTGAGGTATCTTCTTTCCTTTTCTATTATCGATTTTGTATCTAGGTTCACCACAATTCAAACATTCAGTTGCTTGTTCGTTATCCTTATAAAATAATATGCAGTCATTTTTGTAGGCATGTATAGAAGCATAGCCAAGTCCAATTTTTCGTATGTATATTTTTGCTTCAGAATATGATTTTGGCAGTCTCTCTCCCTCGGACAAAGCTGCTTTAATCAATGTTAAAATTTGATCAAATAACTTCTGACTCCATCGGTTCACGATTTTGATATGAAGCAATTTTATCAAAAACTCTAATTTTGAAAATTTTGTACAGTTTGGATAAAGTGGTTCTCGTGCATCCTTTACAAGCTTTGCAAATTATTTAAAGGTCCCTTCTACCTCAAGCTGGATATTATGTTCATGATCAGAATTGCTTTCAGATGCAGCAGTATTCACCTGTACATTCGAACAAGCACTTTGATGTAAATCATGTAATAATTCTCCTATACCCATATGTTCGACAGGTCCATCAGCATCACTATCATCTTCAGTATCGTCATCGTCACATACCACCTCATTCGGATCATCCTCTCCATGGCATGTCCAACAAATATACTTCTTATCCATACCATATTATAGCAAATACTCCTCAACAAGTGTTATGTGACGATATACTATATTGATACATCTCTTATATAGACACTTTATTCGACTAGCACTGTCAGCCTTATGCCTTGCAAAATCAATAAAACCTCGAACTCCTTTTCGGTATTCAGGCAAAAAAATTTCTCTAGCATTCATCTAACTTTTGTTGATATTTATCTAACAATAAATACAAAATCATTAATAATCAAAAAAAATTTCATGCTATTCAGGATTTCGATTCGAATTTCGGACTGAATCGTGTTCTGAATTTCAGTCAAAATCCTGACCTGGATCCAGATCCGGATCACTTCATACAAAATAATACATATTAAAAAAGACATACAGACTAAACATTAACACAGAAAATATGTGGCTCTATCCCTTTATGAAGTAAAAATGTATGATCCTATCATTTTCAAATCATTACTAACAGGTGTGGCCTTATCCCTTTCAGAAAAATAATAATCTCATTATTGTTATTAGTGGATATTTTATCTCATTTTTATGAAAATTTCGACAGCATCTTCCTATGGTTCTCCAAGTATATGATGCGGATATGGTGCTCATGCATCCTATCCACCATATATCTGGAGAATAATGGATAGATAACTACTGAATACCATATAATGAAACGAAATATCAACTAATAATAATAATATTATTATTATTATTTTTCCAAAAAGCCTGAATACGGGACATCCAAGTTTCGATCTCGATGAAGATCGAAACTTGAACGGAAATCTACGGCTCAATGCAATTTAAGTACCATCTTTGAACGTGCATTCGAAGATGAATTTCTAATTTATCAAAAAAGAATAACTTCATATTACAATTTTTTCATTAAAAATTTTAATAGAATTTTTTTTAAAATAGAAATATTTTTTTATTTATAATTTCAGCAGCATACAAAACAGCATATAAAATAATTTAATTATAACAAGTAACAGCAATATGCATTGTGTTAGTAAAAAATAATCAGTCAAATAATTAAATAATTTCAGTGGTAATATTAAAAAATAATATATAATAATTATAATAATTTCAATCCGGCCTGACCAGATCTGATTGAAAATCGACTCGACTCGACCCAACCCCGACCTGCCCTGACCCCACCCGACCTGTCGGACCGCCCCATCCCCGTCCCCAGACCCATTCCCGAAGGCCCCGACCCAACCCGAAACTGACCCGATCTGGACCCGACCCCGACCCAGTCATGAAATCGACCCGACCCATACCCGACCCGACCCGACCCGAACCTGACCCAACTTGGCCCACCCCGCCCCGACCCAGCCCCAACCTGACCTGGACTAAACCCGACTCGGCCCAGTCACGAACCCGACCCACCCCAGGTTGACCCGACCCAGCACGACCTAAAAATAACCAGGCCCAGCCCGACCTCATCACGGACCCGACTCCGACCCAATCACAGACCCGACTCGACCCGTACCCGACCCGATCTGAACTCGACCCACCCCGGCCCGTCCTGACCCGACCCCAATCTGACCCAGACTGGACCCGACCCGATCTGGCCCAATCACGGACAAGACCCGCCCCAGCCCGACCTAACCTGGCCCGACCAGCACCAATCCGGCCAGGCCCATAACGACTTGAAAATGACCAGGCCCGGCCCGACCCCATCACGGACCTGGCCCGACCCAGTCACAGACCCGATCCGGACCCGGACCCAGACCCGGACCCGGCCATGGCCACGGCCCGACCCTACAGAACCTGTCTTCAGCCCATCGGTGTCGGACCATCATCCCCATCCTCGGTGCCAGCCTGTCGGACCCGACCCGCAAGCCCCGCACCCCGGCCAGCAGGCCCCAAGGCCTCGGATCGTAGGCCCCACGGCCTCGGACCGCCGTCACCGTCCCCGACCCCGACCTGTCAGACCTGGACCGCAGGCCCTGCGGCCCTTGCCAGCATGCCTCACGGCCTCGGATCGGAGGTCTCGCAGCCCCAGACCGTCGTCCCCGACCCCGACCAGCCGGCCCCATCACCATCCCCATCCCCATCCACGGCCCCGGCCCCAACCCGAACCTTCCCCCCCCCAAAAAAGGAATAAGCTCACCTCGACGGCGGTGCTGGCGATGGCTTTGCGGACGGCGACGGTGATGGTGGAGTGAACGCGACGGCAGCCGGACACAGGGAGAGATGCGGGACGTCGGGGTGGGGGGAGGGAATGCGAGAGAGAGAATGCCAAGTGAGGGTGATGGGGGGAAGAAAATGGGTTTTAGATGAGACATGATGAGACGCGAGGTATTAGCAACGAAAATTTTCGTCGCTAATAATTTATTTTCATCATAAATAATTTAAACGAAAAAAATATTTTGCGACGATGATAAACTTTTCGTCGCTAATAACCTAACTAGTGATGAATAATTTTTCGTCGCTAATATTTTTCATCAAAAAAAAATTTTGCTGGAAAATTTTTTTTTTTCAAAAATTTTCATCACTAATAATTCTTTTTCATCGCTAATAATCTAAATAAAAAAAATTTTGCGATGAAAATAACACTTTTCGTCGCTAGTTAGAACTAACTAGTGACGAATAATTTTTTATTGCTAATATTTCCCACAAAAAAAAATTCACTGGAAATTTTTTTTTTCAAATATATTATTTACGATGAAAATATATATTTTCATCGATAATAGCCTCAAAGTTTTATTTACGATGATTATTTTCATCATTAATTATGTTATTAGTGACGAAAATTTTGTTCCGTCGCTAATAATTACTAAATTTTTTTTTCATTTCTAAATTTTTAATAAGTAATTATATAATGCTCGCATGATAAAATTTGTTCAGATCCAACTGACAAGATAGACGGCAGGAGCACATTGATTCACTGAAAGCAAGTTCAAGGATATTTGACTACAAACTTTTTAACTCAGGGCTTCCTATGAAAAATAATGATATTTGAGAGGTTAAAAAATAGAACTAGACCTCTTTAGCACTAGAGCCCACATATGGGATGCAAAATTTTCTCTTGATCTACTGCCATATTATCCTTTTTATTTTTTTTTGTTTATTAAGTAAAATGGATGGAAGATCAATCAAAATCGGATAAAAGCATAATTCAAACTAGGGGTGTTAATGGGTCAAATTGTGTTTGGTTTACATACAGGTTGAAGTAGGTTCGACCCATACCCCACATATACTTTTTCTTCATCTATATCAGCTCATCAATCTTTCTAAATTTTTATTCATTATTTATATGTAAAACTAAGAAATAAAATAAAATAAGGTTTTCAAAGATCACAAGCAATAAAATCGATTTATCTTTAAATATGTCATTATAAATATAATAAACATAAACTTTAGCATATATGATAATTATGAACTAACTAATGATAAAACTAGATAAAATATACTCATATATTCTAAAATATCTTGGCCCACTTTGCCTATCATTCTTGTAAATTTTTAATTTTAATATTTATTATTTTTTTATAAATTATTTATAATTTTTTTATGATAAAATTTTTTATTATTATTATTTTTAAATTACATCTGATATTTTAAGTATGATTCCAATAATTTTTTTAAATTTTTAAAATTTTTAAACCATTAGCGATGAAATTTTTCATCGTTAAAAGTTATTTTTATGACGAAAAATTCATTTTCCATCACTAATAGTTTAGTTTCTAAAATTTAATTTTTTTTATTTTTTAAGTATTGATGACGATCAAAATATGATGTAAATAAGTAATGAATTTATGACATTAATTCATTTTATGGTCGCAAATAGTTAATTATTCACGATAAAATATTTTCATCATAAATTATTTTTTATTTTTAAATTTTTAAAATATATTTATTTGTAACAAAAATTACTTTTTTCATCGTAAATAATAATTATTAGCAACGAAATTAGTTTCATCACAAATATTATGTAATTTTAAATTTTTACTTTCTCTATTTATTTGTGACCAAATAATTTGATCGTAAAAAATATCTTATCGATGACAAAAATTTTTCTTAATCGCAAATACCTTACTTTTAGAATTTTAAAATTTTTATAAATTTTTAGATATTAGCGATGAAAAATAAAATTCCATCGTAAATATTTTAATTATCTACGACATCTATCTTTTCATCGTAAATAATCTTTATGTTTTAAATTTTTAAATTATCTAACCTTTTAAAGTATTAATGATGAAAATATTTATCGTTAATAAATTTTATTTGCGATACAAATTTTTTATCGTAAATAATTAAATTATTTACGATTGCTATTTATATCATAAATAATCAAGAATATTTAATTTTTTATTTTTTTTAAATATTAGTGATGAAAATTTTTAGTCATAATTTATAGATATTTGGCGACAGAAATATTGTTTTCATCACAAAAAATGTAACTATTATCAACGAAGCGTATATCATCGCTAATAATTTTATATTTATAATTTAAAAAAAAATATTTATGATGAAAATATTCAACAAAAATAATCAATTAATTATGATAAAATATTTTTTTTATCGCTAATAATTTTTTTTGCGATGGATTTCTTTTATCGTCGTAAATATTTTTTTATTTTCGATAAAAAATTCTTTTCGTCGTTGATATGGTTATTTACGATGAAAATATTTTTCGTCACAAGTTAATTCACCACTAAAAATCGCTTTCCTTATAGTGTCTGACATATTTGATATTTATCATTTTCTTCATCTTTGCCTCTAAACAACATGCAATTATTGGGACATGCATCCCATGTCTCATAAGTAAAATCCAAATCTGTGGTGATTTTGTTTGCTTGATAATATGAATTTGACAAGCATACCCCTTTCGAAAATGCATTATTCCACAATTCTAGTAACAATATAAATGACTTATCTGTCCATCCACTTAGCACTTTCAACTGCAGTAATCGAACAATAAATGACAGTGAGGTAAATTTCATGCAATTTAGATAAAATAGATGTTCTGCATCTTCAGGAAGTTCAAAAAAATCTTTTATTTCTTGATTAGACCCCTTATGACCCTCATTCTCTATTAAATGATTAAATTTGATATTGTCATTTGATATTAAGATTTTGGTTGCCTCTTGTATCATTTCAACCATATCATCTTTCATATCAAAAAAATCTCTACTTCCACAGTCTTAATTAGACCTAGTAGAATAGTACGTCTCTCCATGATAAGTCCAAATTTTATATGCCGTCAAGAAATCTTTTGTAATAATATGTTGTTTCACTATATGCCGATTCTCAAGAAAATAATTTTTACACTTCTTACACGGACAATAAATCTTTGCATCATCTGTCTGATTAGCATATGCAAAGTCTAAAAATTTATTGGCCCCTCAATATACGTAGGTGAAATCCTTTCTCGCAAATCAATCCAACTTTTATCCATAACTACTATCCACTGATACTATGATCATTATATATTCTCTAAAAACTATATACAATAATTTTTTTATAAATATCAAAAAATAATAAAATTTACAAAAGAATAAAATTTACGAAGATAAATATCGAAAAAGATACAAACTTCCTAGTAATATGAATATGGTCTCCTAAAATAAAAGAAGAATAAAATACTAAGTAAACTTTAAGCAGGATATATTAAACATAACAGGTGAGAGATAATAGGTGAGGGGGGTTTTGGAGCGGAGGAGGGGGGATGGGGCACCTGTTATGTTCCATAATGAGTTTTATCTAATTGCTAGCTTCTCTTTAGTTCCTCGAAGCAGCAGTTTTGTTTTATAACTGTCACTTCTTTTTTTCAGCCTTCACCAGGCAGACAGCTTGGGTTTGGGTGCATGAAACCTAAGGCTGAAATCGGACCAGATATGGATCGGATACCAATATATTCATATCCATATTTACTTTATTGATGAATACAAGTAAAGATATGGATATTATTCGAATGCAAAAATTTATATTTATATTTTTTTTAAATGCATATCGATACAATTCGAATACTGAACGTATGGATATACTTATGGATATTAGTCGGATAATTAAATTTTATGACTGTAAAATCAAAGATATTACTAAATAGATGATAAATCAAATTAATAGTATGTTTATATCATTTTTATATTTTTCTTAAAATTTAATAAGTGCTCTATAAAATTATATAGAGTTATAAGTAGATTCAGATATTCAGATACAAATTAGATAGTTGTCTATCCATATCCATATCTATTTTTTTAATAGATATGGATATGGATACGACTATTAGTTAGATCCTCAAATTTCTATTCATATCCAGATGAATTCGAATATGAAAATGGATCTGAATGGATATTATCCATACCACTTTCAACCCTAATGAAACCCATATCATACTCAATTGGAGTTTTGGTTATGCTTACGTTAATATGCCCTGACCAAAGATTAGCACTCGCAATTATCTAGCAGAGGACCAGACTATACGCGAACCAACCCATTCCTTTTGATATGGTTGCAGCTGAAAACAGACCCAATTTGATGTCAACCTCGACTCGGGCTTAGGACTAGCAACATCTGACCTGCCCTGAGCCAACCTGAATCTTTATCTATTATTAGTTCTCGGTTTGTGAGACCAGACTGTTAGCAAGCTTAATGGCTTTTAAAATCTGTCTAGCTTGTGGTACATATACACTATGATGTGATTCAAGTAAATTATGCAAAGCTTGTGTGAGGGAATGTAGCACAATGGGGCTTGTTAAGATATGAGTTCTCTACCACTTTTCTCCCACAAAAGATGAGGTTTCTTTAAAGATGTTTCTCTTCCAATTTCTCTCTCAGTTCCAACAATCCTTGGCAGTGAAGCTACCTACCAGCATTCCTCCCTGATGAAAATTTTATCTAAAGTGGCATACTTTCCACGTAGAGAACAGCCCTTGGTTCTGTTGATCAAAACATGCACTTGGTTTCTTTAACTTTGAGAAACAAAGCATGTGAATAGAACAGTTATACACCAATCATTAAGTAGCTTAAGACCTAACCATTTAGAACTTTAAGCCTTCAGGCTTTAGTCTTTAAGTAGTTTTCTCATGTGGCCTGTCTATTAGTAAAAGTTCTTAGATAATGCAGATCAAATCATAGTTTCAGCATCCAGAGAGCACCGACAATTCATATGAGTTTCCTAAATGAATCTTATATCGATATAGTTAATATAAGCAAAGACAACAAGCTTGAACCAATCTATTTGGGGTTGGCATTAAGACAAAGCTATCCTTGAGTGCACTGGCCAGTGCTGTGAAGCCACAATCATACTCTAGCATTTTGTCCACTCTTGATGCAACTCTTAGAATTCCTTAACTGCACATCTTCTATGTAGATGTGTCATGACTTCAACCATAATATCTCAATCTTGATGACACTATTGTACCATTGGCTTTGTCGAAACAAAATTCAATGGTTACAACAATATTGCTATTGAAGGTCACACAGATTTTTTTAACAGCCAACTGTCTTGAAAATTACTTTGAACCCCTTCCTGAATTCCTCCTAATCTCTACTCTGGTATATGGTGAAAACAAAATCAAAATATCCAAAAAGATATATATAATAACTTTTGGCTCTTTAGTTCTAATTGCACACCAAATTCACATTTGCATGGAAACAAGACTAATTCATATAGATTAGTTTCTAGTCAACTAACATAAGAATAAGCAATCTGAATAGTGACATTCTTGTAAGTTGTAATGAACTTTTTGGGTCTGAATAGTGACGGCAATCTGAGAATAAGCAGCAGTTAAATCTAATAATGTCCCAGTTTTAGGAGGGCATCATTTCTCAAAAGGGTGGCAGTTGGCATACAATAACATAAAAAAAATAAATTATCATTCATATTTTTTTAATATATTCGAAAACATGTTGGCTTTTTTGGAATTGGATATGTTTATTTCTGTCAATGTACTGTCAATATAAAACATGGATGTGCATGGTTTATAAAGACTTAATATATCCTTAGTAGCACATGTAAAAAATCGCATGCATCAAGATTTAATATATCCTGCTTAAGGTTTACTTAGTGTTTTATTCTTCTTTTATTTTAGGAGACCATCTTCATATTACTAGAAAGTTTGTATCTTTTTCGATATTTATCTTCGTAAATTTTATTCTTTTATAAATTTTATTCTTTTTTGATATTTATAAAAAAATATTGTATATAATTTTCAGGAAATACATAAAGATAACAGTATCAGTGGATAGTAGTTATGGATAAAAGTTGGATTGATTTGCAGAAAGGACTTCACCTACGTACATTGAGGGGGTCAATAAATTTTTGGACTTTGCATATACTAATCAGACGATGATGTAAAGATTTATTGTCCGTGTAAGAAGTGTAAAAATTATTTTCTTGAGGACCAGCATATAGTGAAACAACATATTATTATAAAAGGTTTCTTGACGACATATAAGATTTAGACTTATCATGGAGAGACATACTATTCTACTAGATCTAACCAAGACTGTGGAAGTAGAGATTTTTTTGATATGGAAGATGATATGGTTGGAATGATACAAGAGGCAACTAAAATCTTAATGTCAAATGACAATATGAAATTTAATCATTTAATGGAGAATGAGGATTATGAGGGGTCTAATCAAGAAATAAATTTTTTTTTAGACTTCTTGAAGATGCAAATGTCTATTTTATCCAAATTGCACGAAATTCAACTCACTGTCATTTATTGTTTGATTACTGTATTTGAAAGTGCTAAGTGGATGGACAGATAAGTCATTTACATTGTTACTAGAATTGTTGAATGATGCATTTTCGGAAGGGGTACGCTTGCCAAATTTATATTATCAAGCAAACAAAATCACCACGGATTTAGGTTTTACTTATGAGACATGGGATGCATGTCCCAATAATTGTATGTTGTTTAGAGGCAAAGATGAGGGACATGATAAATATCAAATATGTCAGAGTTCTAGATACAAGCAATTTATAGAAGATTTAAATGATGATACTACTAAGAATAGTCGGATTGCTGCAAAACAAGTATGGTACTTTTCATTGAAGCTGAGATTGCAGAAATTCTTTATGTCATCAAAAACTGCAGAGTTAATGAGATGGAATGAGGAGGAATGAACAAAAGATGGTGTTCAAAGACATCCTGCAGACTCAATTGCTTGGAGAATTTTTGATGAATGGAATCCATCCTGCGTGCTCAGATGGCGAGTGGATGTTTTGCGCATAGCCCAGTAGGTACTCCTCGTTCGATGCCATCCAGTAGTGGGCAGGTATGATTTATTTATTTAGTTAGATTTATATTGTATATTAATTGATTGTTATTTATAATTAATTTTACATCTTTCAACTTTTTATAATATATAAGTTTCAAATGCATCTAGTGCTCATCAAACACATGCATCGAAAAATGAGAGATTCACTCAAGTGCCTGATGAGGTTTGTAATGATATTCTTGTTGTCCGGATTTTCTTTCGAACTATTATTTTTAATAGTTTTATCATTAAATATTTTACAAGGAGCAAAATATGGAAAAATATTTCAAAACAGTTGTCCAAATATCCTTCTAAAGAAAACATAGGCAATATCAATTGCTTAAGGTGCATTGTATCTAGATTTATGCAAAATGGAATCACATTTACCCTTATTCTAACAATATTTGTTTCCTCTTGGTTTCACAAGTCATTATATGTTATACTCTATTCACTTTGCCTGGTTGTTTCTTGTCATTATATTTGTTTCTTGCCTGGTTGTTTCTTTACCTGGTGAGCCATTGAGTGCGTGCTCGGTATCACCATATCATTTCCTCTTGATTTAACAACAAGTCCAATTTAAGTTTTAGGATCTTCCATTCTTCAATTTCTGCTGTAGAGAGATTTTTCTTTGCCTTCTCTATATCAAGGTGATCAATTTTTTGTAGCAGTTCATCCTTCTGAACTAAAATATTTCCTACATTCAATTGATTCCATCATTTAAGGCGGGACCTAAGCATTTAGAATTTCAGAATAATGGAGGTAGTAGAGTCTTGAGAAGTAGGCCCCATGTTCCACCATTGTTGAATCATGTCTTTGAATCCTGAAATTGTAGCAAGGACATAGTGCCTTCCCTGTTAATGAATTTATCATAAAAATCCACTTAGAATACACAAACTTTTAGTGAGCATCCATGCTGGCTTATCAGCATTAGATGAGGGTCTTAGTGGGTTTAGAAGGTCCACCATAGTCTCTGATTGTCATGATTCAAGAAGGGAGAGGAGACCCCACAGCTTTATGATCCATCTTCTTTGTCGCATACTCTATTGAAATGCTGTGGTTTTATTTTTCTTACTTACTATACATCTCTTCAAATGAAGATGATGAAAGAAACTTATTCTTTGGAAACTCATTGTCAACTGATTTTTCATCCACTTTCTTGAACCAGATTTTAATGAAATATTCCCAAAACTTCTTCTCCATAGTGAAATTAGAGAGTCATTCGGTTTTCTAATGATATAAAAAAATTTCATTGTAACTTTTATCCTAAAAAATTCATTTTTGTTGGTGAAGCCTCATTTTATATATTTTTTGTAATAATTTATTAAACTAATATATATTTTTTATTTATTTTTAGTTTTAGGTACAAGTCGAAACAAGCAAATTTCATGTTCTCTTTTGCTTTTTATTGTATTTTAGACAATAGATATGTACTTGAATACTTATATTATGTTTGAACAAAATCTAAATGAATTTTTAATATTGGACAATGCATTTCAAATTATTTTTGGTTGAATGAATTTATTTTCAATATTTGAGCATTATGCTTTATTTCCTCTTTAATTGATAAGCAGATGTATCAATAATGATTACAAGTTCACAGGCACGTTTATATAAAAAATAAAAAAATAAATATAATTAATAAAAATATAATTTATATTTTTTACGATGGTATTTGCCGTCATAAATAATGTATCAAAAATAATAAAAAAAAATTACTACCACTATTTGTCACGATAAAATGCTGTAAAGAAAAAAAAAATTTACACTATTTGACGACAAAGCGTAAAAAAAAAAATTTTTACTACCACTATTTATGATGGTAGAGTGCTGTAATAAAAAAATTTTTACTATCACTATTTGTGACGGCTATAGTTATCGTACAAATAAAATACTTATTTGTTACGGTAAAATACTGTGGTAAAAAGTTATTTGTAACGGCATCTTTCATCGTAAATAAATATCACAAATACATCTTGTACGATATCCTTTTACGATGCCAATAATTACAGTCAAAAAATTGTCATAAAATTTTTTTTTGATGGCATTCCACTATCGTGAAGCTTTTACTGCGGTCGAAATGACGATGGTTAAAATACTATCGTAAAGCCATCACAAATACTCTTTTGCGGTGGCAAGTCATTATTTGCGGTAGAAACATGCAGTCACAAAAAATACATTTTCTTGCAGTGGCTCCATGGTCGCTCTTTCCTCTCCTTCTACTCTCTCTCCAGTGAGGCTATTTAAAGGCCGAAGGTGTTTTAGATGTGGCGATTAGGGGCATAAGAAGAGGGAATGGAGAAATCCTATCAAATGCTTTGTATGTCTCCACTATGGCCACACCTATCGAAATTGTCGTGCATCTTACCATCCCTCCGGTAACAGATCTGCTCCTTCTAAGCCACTAGCGATGATTAAGGGATCCCGCTCTTCTGAGAGCACTTACTCTCATAACCTGACTCATCCTGATCTCTCTATTCCTATAGCCAAAAAATTTTCACCTGCCTCTCCGACAATGTCATCCTCATCCAGTCAGGAGAACCGCTTGAAAGTCTTCCTATCCTTCTCAGCTGAGATGGTGGAAATCAGCACCTACCTTGCGCGAGCCGCTTTTGTACGTTCATTTGGACGTGCGATCAAAGTTGACGATGTGGGAGCTATACTTGCTCACAAAGCTAGAGTTCCTGGTTCATGGATCATGAAGAAACTTTCCCGAGATAGCGAGTTTTTTGTTTCGTGCCCTTCTTCAGAGGTGGTCCATGCACTGATGGCTTTAGGTCATATTCGGGGGGAGGGGTTCACTCTGATTGTTAATCACTGGGATCAAACCAGAGACCAGTCCTCCCACAACCTCAAATATAAAGTGAGTACAAGTCTCTTTGATCTTCATTTATTATGTAGGAACCCGGAAGCTGTTGCTTGTTTGGTGTCGGGGTTCGGTGTTCCTTTCTGGGCCAGCTGTTCTAGTTCTATGTGGGAGGAAATAACAAGTTTTGATCCTAGTATTTTCTACGAGGACCTTGCACTTATTCCTGATCTCATTGAAGTGTCTTTGGGTCCTCATACGTACACAGTCAGGGTTATTGTAAACTTCTCTGCCCCCCCCCCCCAATGTACCAAACTTCAATGATCTCTCCTCCTCTGATAGCCAAGGTGAAGACGGGGATGACCGGGAATTCTGGTTTGGGAATCTCAGTCCAACGGCCATACTAACCCAGCTCCGATGGTGCAACCTGGTTCGCAGGTTGGAAGTAATTCTCTAGACCAAGGTTACTCGAGGTCTGGGGGTGGCTATACCCAGCCTCAAAGCAGTTTTTGACTAGGTCATCTGGCTTCTTGCTGTCACCATCTCCCCAACGTTCCCATTTTTTTTTGTAAGTGGATAGACGTCTCTCTTAATCTTCATCGCCCTGGTCCCAATCTCCTGCAAATCCTAATGGCTCTCAACCTCGCCAAGCCTAGGATGGAAGCTATGAAAACCACCTCTAACTCAAGTTCGTGCCTTCCCTCTTCTCCTAAGCCGTTCAAAAATGTTTCTGTGATTTTGGAGTATGCTGCTCCTTTTTGTATTCCAACGCTCCCTATGCAGGAAAAAAAGGTCTGTCGCAGAGCTTTCGGACACGAGCACGGGTTCTGACACATGGCTCGTCCCAGTTAGTAGAGTTTTTGACCATCTTATTGAGAATCTTTCTGCTCTCATTCATGGAAAGCTGCGACCTCTTAACCTTGGGCAAAAAATGCGGCTCTCATTTTATGAACTTTGGAGATTTGTCCGCAGTTGATAAATTAAAGGAACTTGAGGTCCAAAGATGCAAGATAGGGAGAAGCTTGCTGGACTTGGTGGGGAAGGTTTGATAGGCATATGTGTGTTACCAGTGTTTTGAAAATCAGAATGCTTTTGAGAGTAATCAGATATGTTGGGTTGCTTATATGCTCTTTGGACATAGCTAGAGCTAAGCCTTTCTGGTTGTTTTGTATGCTCTTCATCAAGATAGTTATAAATATACTAGTGGCATTAAGCATCGGTGTTGAAAAGGTGCTCTGTCGACAAACAGAATCTCATCTTTGGGATTACTCACTTCGCTTTGAATCCATTCGTAAATCCTTGTTGGTAATAGATATCATTATCCTCAAGTTGGGATGGTTGCACCCTGTGAGGTATTCTTTTTCTATATGGGAAATCAAGTTAGAATGCTGGTACTGAGTTGGAATGTGCGAGGTATGGATCTAGCCTCAAAAAGATGTAGCATCAAACAGATGGTTAGAGAATCCAACTTTGAAGTCTTATGCCTTCAGGAAACAAATATTAAAACCATAAATCAACATATTATTAAAGCAGCTTGTGGGAATAGTTTCAAACAGTGGCATGTGCGGCATGCAGTCGGATCGGCGGAGGGTATTCTAACTTGTTGGAACACTAAGTTGGTGGAGGGCTATCCTATACACAATGGTCATGACTCCATTAGCTCGGTGTTCACTCTCAAAATAATTGGTCAAAAATTTGTTCTCACAAATGTGTATGGCCCAAATGACATTAAAGAAAGAAAGTGTTTCTTTCGGGAACTGAGCAATATCAAAATGCTCATTGATAAGCCATGGGTCATGCTGGGAGACTTTAATGTGACCAGATACAACACAAACTGAGTGGGAGCACAGTATGATGGAAGTGTTAGATGTATGTCCTAGAAGTCAGATTGATCGGCACTTATAAAATTTTTTAAGAACATATTTTGTAATGTTGATTTATAAATTAATAAAATTAGGTTCATTTTCATTTATATCTGTGTTTATTAAGTGTCTATAAATTGTCCATTGAGTTAATGGGTATAATAACGTATATTCTCAATAATTGAGAATTTGAGACATGTGTCGTTAATAATTAATTTATAAACAACTTTCGATCGTAGGATCATCACAGAAATGGTACTTGATCATGAGAGATTGGCGCACGATTACTTTTTTAGGGTAGATGGGTTTCGAATCTATAGTGTAGAGACACCGAAGCAGGAGTGCAAGTACTTGTTCAGAACAAGAATATTGAGCGTGATTAAACACGAGTAGTCACTAGGATATCTATCTTCTCATCAGTGATTAACTCAATGCTACGGTAATATATCTAGTTCTTAGACCTGTGGTACCTCGACTGTTCATAGTGAGGTTACTGTAATTTGATTATACCATAACTCAGTCTCTTAGCCATATGGAGCCTTGAGATATATGTTGGCTGCAGTATATTCATTATGGGAATAGAATGTGCATCAAGATGGAATCTATCAACCTCGATAGATGAGGAGTAGTCTTATGTAGATCAGATACTGAGTTCTAAAGCCTATGGCCATGGCAGTATGAATGATAGAAAGGTATTTCCATAAGATTTCATAACGGACTCGAGTCGATTGATTCTAGCATATGACAAGAATCAGATTTGATGAGTTATCCTTAACCCATATCTTGTTGGGACTCACGATAGAAGAATCGAATCACACGGCAACCGCACCTAGAGGTTCAACCATTCGATTCTGATGGATTGCCACTACATAATGCTAGGTGTCACTGATGGATCATGAGATCAATTAAAATTATCTTGATGATCGATAATTCTAAATTAGATGAGTTGGAAGGAGTTTCAATCCATCGAAAGAGATTTCGATGATATCTGTGATGGAAATCATGATATATCCTACTATTAGATAGAATTGAACCTATGAGATCATACAAACAAAGATATTGGTCTAGAATTGCACAATTGAACTAGCGTAGCCTAATTAAATTAGAATTAATTAAATCTTAATTTTGAATTTAAAAAAATCATGTTAGCACATGATTAAACCCAATCTCTTCTTGATTTATATTCCCTATTGGATAAGGCTTGACCAAATCAAAGCAAGCTTATTTGGACACCAAAGAGTTGGAGTCCTAAAAGTCATTCTTTCATGTAAGAATTAAATAATGTGGGGGGGGGGTTGCCAATAGTTGGTGCCCCACTTTTTCTTTGATGTTTTTGTTCACAGAAAGAGGGGCGCCCAAATGGATAAGATCCAAGGGTGGCACCACTTATGGATAGGGTGAGAGGATGAGGGCTTCATCCCTACTTGAATTTGAAGAGTTCAAATTTGATTTTAGATAAGGGATAAAGCTCATTTAAATTTAAAGAGGATTTATCCCCATGTGGATGAGGATAAAAGTTGTTTTGAATTTGAAGAGTTCAAATTCAAATGAGGGAAGATAAAGGTGGCACCTACAAGCTTTATCTTTATATAAGATGGCACACACCTTATTTTCTCATAGAGATTCTACAAAGAAATATGTGGAAATGAGAGGGAGGGGCCGCCAGATATGAGGAGTCCTTCTGCTTTAAGTCGTTTAACGACTTAAAGGCCTAAACTTTTAGGTTTCTAATTCTATAAATAGGCCTCTTGTTATATGTTTTATTCATTCCATTCTTAAGAGCCCTCCTGCTGTCTCCACGCCATCTCCCTCTCCTCTTTACTCTCTCTTCCTCTCCCATGCCCAAAGGTGTTGGGCTGATCCATCTGGTGCACTCGAAGGGTCGGGTGCTGGTCGATCTATGCAAAGGAAGAAGAAGGCTGCGATCAAAGATTGATCGAAGTTCTGTTGGAGATCTGATCGAAGGCGGATTCAGGAGCTTGCTAGTCTATCTTGAAGAAGACAGATCAAAATTTGAGAAAGCATCTTAGTCCGAGCCCGAGTGGATACCTGTAGAGGTCGAACACGTGTGCGACTCGATAGCGAATCTCAACTCCATGATCATCGGACTGCGATGTTCACTATCTGTATAAGGTGGTGATACGATCATCGTGATAATAATCTGATTTAAAATTATTTTAAATTCTCTTGATCTTATATTCATGAATGATCTGGCATAGATCGAGATATGATCTTGATCGGATCGCATGCTGGATCAAATTTTTGAATTCTGCTGCATCCTGATTTAGTCGATCAGACGTGCAATTTTTTCTTCAGAAAGTTAGAAAGTTTAGTCGATTGTTGAGTTGTTTGGAACTAATTGAGATAGTGCTAATAATAGATGCTTTACTTGGACAAACTATAGGGCCACCCCTAGTCTTGCCAAGTTGGATCGTTGCTTCGTCTCTATTAATTGGAATTTCGACTTTCCTATGGCTCACCTTTCGATTCTCCCTTGGCCGACCTCAGATCACACATCCCTATCCCTTAACTTTTCAGCTCTCTCTGCTGCTCAAAATAAAAGGCACATACCATTCCATTTTGAGAACTTGTGGTCCACTTATCCTGATTTGGAACAGCAGATTAAATCCTAGTGGATGGCCTGTCCAAGTAACACGGACGAAGGGAAGAGCCTTGTATTTAAACTCCATGACCTCCGTGCAAACCTTAGGAAGTGGAGTGTTGTGCATGTGGGTAATATCAAACAGAAGAAAAAGGGTTATTGCTTGGTAACAAATAGTTGGATGAAATGGCGGAGGATGGACCCTTAAACACCTCCGAACAGGAAAAGAGAAGGATCTTAAAGTCTCAATTAGCCCAAGTCCTATTCCATGAAGAACTCTATTGGCGACACAGATCTCAAAGTCAGTGGATCAAGAAAGGTAACTGCAATATACTAGATTTTTTCACTTGAAGGCTTCCAAGCAGTGCAGGAAAAATACTATAACCGAAATCACTGCTAATGGGAGGATGTTACATCACTTAGACGATATCCACCAAGCTTTTCTCTCCTACTACTCAACCTTGTTTGGTTCTAGTAGTGCTTCATTGATTGAGGCCCGATGGGAGGAGCTATACCTTGAAGGTGAAGTTGATCTTCCACATTTGAAGCAGGATATCTCTGCAAATAAGGTCAAGGAGGCAGTATTCAGCTTGGCAAAGAACAAATCACCTGGTTCGGATGGCTTCCCTATTTCCTTTTATCAGCGTTATTGGGAGATACTTGGTCAAGACATCACAAAGGTCATCCTAGCCATCCAGAACCAAAAAACTGAGGCCTCTAGGTTCAACTATTCATTCACTTAATTCTCTGATTCCTAAAACTGCTGATTCACCAACTGTCAGAGATTTTAGGCCAATTTGTCTTGAGCATGCTATCATCAAGATTTTTTCCAAAATCCTAGCTAAGAGGTTAAGCAAATGTATCAATAGCTTGATCTCTGCTTCTCAAAATGCTTTCATTCATGATAGACTCATTTTTGAAAGCTATATTACCACATCCGAAGTTATTTCTCAAGATAAGAAAAGCAATTGCAAAGGAATCATGTGTAAGGTCGATTTTGAAAATGTCACGCCCCGAACCCAACACCCGGATCGGATACGTGATGGCCGCACACTCCTTAGAGCAAGTCCTAAAAAATATGCAAGACCAAAATAAATCATTACAACCTTAACATCCATAACAATTAATTTCAATAATAATTCATAAAATCTTGCATAATTACAATTTAAATTTCTTCAATTCTCTGATCAGATACTATGATACTGTATTTATCCTTCTGCTCACCCATAAATCCAAGCTATAGCCAATTATAAGCATCCTGTAACTCTGAGAAGAAAAAGAAAGATGAAGAGATGTGAGCTTTACAGCCCAATAAGAATTCTCATATCACACTGATATAATAATATAATCTAAAAATAAAGATAAATAATAAAATATAAAATTTGATGTTCAATGTCCAGAATAATGCAAATATCCATAAATTTTCTGTCTTGTTAAAATAGATGCATCATCATATGTTAACAGGTGAAACACTTTTATTCAACAATTATTTCATATCTTATCTTTCATTTCTCCTTTCATAATCACATAATTTTTAACATTTTCTTTTTAGTTCTGGACTATCCAAGTCTATACCTCAGTCATCATCTGGATCGAATCCACTTAAAAAGCCTTTCAAGGCTGTCCCAGGATGAGCTCCTGGCCGGCTATCCCACGTACGAAAGTTCGTAAGAGGCTGTCCCAGGCATAAGCTCCTGACAGGCTGTCCCAGGCATGAGCTCCTGGCCGACTGATCCACCTATAAGTCAGTGGGGGCTGTCCCAGGCATAAGCTCCTAGCGGGCTGTCCTAGGCATAAGCTCCTGACCGACTGTTCCACATAACAAGGCTAGTCCATACCATATATCTCTTTCTTTTCATTTAATCATTATGTGTTGATTTCATCAAATCAATTCTTTCTTGCATTATGATCAATTCAGATATGTCATATCCATATAATCATGCCATCAATCTCTGATACATATATATTGACATAACATACTCATGCTCAAAATCAAATAACAGTATATCAGGTATAATAAATTCATCGATCTCAAATCCGACGATGCAAAATCAATGATGCAAGATCAATAGTAAAATAGCATATATATAATAGTGATCATGTACAGGGATTCTTACCTTTATCGATGACTGATCCAAGCACAGAAATCAATGTTTCTTTTTTGATTTATGAATTTTTTTAACAAAATATTCCACTCGATATTATATGTAGACAATCATCTCTTCATGACCCTGATCAATATAAAAATCACATATAGAGTAATTACCGATAATCGATCATAATAACACAAATCGAGGACCTCTCTTAGGATTAATCAAAATTAGGATTTATCTAAGTATCTGGATCCTCCACTAATCCATAAGACTTCTAGAGAGAAAAAATCCATAAAGAGAGAGAAAATTCTAAAGAGAGAAAGTAGAGAGAGAAAGTGGAGAGAGAAAATAGAGAAAAATTTTTTGTATCCTTCAGACGAGGCAATCATGATCGAGATCATCAAAGATCATATCAGGGTGACTCAATATGGATTAACCATGATTGATGTTATCAATTTCGAATAAAGATCGGATCGAGATCTAATCTACTGCACGAATTTCGAAGCAATCTCAGATCATCTTATTTTCATCTCAAGTTTATCCTAAGATCCATGATGAAATCAAAAAGAAAAAGACACTATAGAGATAAAATCCATTAAGAGAGAGAAAAAAAGTCTAGAGAGAGAATCTAGAGAGAGAATCTAAAGAGAGAAATTGGAGAGAGAAGGTAGAGAGAGGAGAGAGGAAAGAGGAAGAGAAAGGAGAGAGAGGAGAGAGAGAAAATTCACTCTTTCTTTTTTTTTCTCTTTCTGTTTTTCTTTTTCTTTTTCTTTTCTTTTCTTTTCCTTTTTTTTTCTTTTCCTTCTTCTTTTTCTTTTTTTTTCTTTTCCTTCTTCTTCCCACGGCCCTCTCTTGGGCCGAAACAGGGGATATCAAATCCCCTCCTTTGCTCGGCTGATCAAGGGCCGCAGCCGGCATGGCGGTGGCTGGCGACAAGGGCCGACGATCCCACAGCTCGGAGGGACCAAATCGATGGTCGGCGGTGACCACCGACGTTGAAAAATCGAAGAAAAATGGGCAAAATAGAGGTTTCTTCCGTAATAAAATACAGTGACTCCGGTCGCCGGTGAGCATGCACACCGGCACGGAAAGAAAAGGGGAGAAGAGAGGAAGGAGGAGGAGGCTCACCTTCGACGTCAGTGAGGCTTTCTGACGAAAAATTGGACAGGCACAGGTCGGGTCTCTACGGTGATTTTCTGGCAATTGCCACCGACTGGATCTCGGGTCTTTGGTAAAAGAGAGAGAGGAAGGATCTCCTCCTTAAATAGAGCTGGAGGGGGCTCTTTTTCGACTCCGATTAAGAGTTGGTGAACGGAGGAAGAAGACTCCCAAAGGGAGTCTTCTCCTCTGTTTCTTTCCTCTTTTTTTTTTATGGGCTTTGGGCTTTTGGGCTTGGTCCAAGGCTCAAAATGGGCTGGGTGTTACATTCTCCCCCCTTCAAATAATTTCGTCCTCAAAATTAAGTTATGTCGTTCGAGATATATTCTAAAAATATATATATACATGCATCATGTCTTTTATTTTTCATGATCTTGTTATAACAAAAATTATTTGAAATCTCAAACTCATCCCCTTTTATTGATTTCTCAACTTTTTGAAGAACTGTAACATTTTAGACTTGTATTAATATACCACCATTATTTGTCTAATATATTTCACTCGAAATTCATAATTATCTCAGACTACCCTTGATAGAAAAATAAATAAAGGTCAAACATCGGGCACTCTTCACAATCATCGATTTCTTTCTTCTCTTGACCTTCCAACAAATTTTATATATAGACTCTCATCTTAAGAAAATCTCAATCTTCTATATCAGTCCAAGTAACAATATTAAATTTTAAAAAAAATATAAGATCTATGTCAGAACATTCTAAGTTTGAACTAATATCAGAACTATCAAGTTGTTAATAAACTTGAGATATCTAGAATTTCTTGGTATTATCTACAATGAAGCAACCTACTGATAAAAATTATCCGGCTATGATCAGATTAGATTAAAATTTATAGCATCATTTCATTATCA
The DNA here is from genome assembly GCF_000442705.2 of Elaeis guineensis. Lineage (NCBI taxonomy): Eukaryota > Viridiplantae > Streptophyta > Magnoliopsida > Arecales > Arecaceae > Elaeis > Elaeis guineensis. The sequence goes on along the minus strand of NC_025998.2, from coordinate 16,331,446 downwards.
ATAAAATCCTTCCTTATTTGCAACTAATATATTTCATCATAATATCTTTTGATTTAAAAGATTAATATTTCTAATCAATTTAATCCACCACGCTTTGCTGCGCACTCTAATCTTAATTTATCAAATTATATAAGTCTATCAAAGATAAAAATATCTTTATATGTTAGATCAATCCAGGATAGATCCAACCTTCAAATTTCATATAAGACTTAGGACAAAATTTTAAGTTTCTTTATTTTTACTACCTTTGGGTATAGCATATAAAAATTAAATCTTGATCCACTTCCTATGTTTGAAATTATTGCATAAATTTCATCACTTTTCAAGAATCCAACATGTCTAAAATCAATTGAAGTTAACCTTAGATTTACCTTACAATCATTTAGATAATTTTTAAATCAATCTTCCTTTTTAAAAGAATTAATTCTAACTTGACAAACTAGAAGAACTCAAGCCAACATCCTTAAGTAGAATCAACTTGATTATTTCTTATAGAGCTCCCTTCATCACAACTCTTAATATTAATCAATAAATCCATACAAAAATCTTATCCCTTGTATAAGTCATTCAAAATTTAACACTAACAAGATGTCTTAGTTCAATTTAAAAAAATCTAAACTTTGACTTGAATAATTAATACACTTCACCATCTTCAACAATCACAAGAAAAAATTAAAAAAAATCTAATCCAAAGATAATAATATGAATTATTAAAAATTTCATCATAACCTGTATATCATACTCTGACAAAATAAATTTTCTTCTTTAATTTAACAACAATATCAAAATACTTTTGATCCACTTAGAAAAGTAAACTTTTGATTTGAAATTCAATGCAACTTGAAAAATCAAGGAATCATATTCAGAATATGATATTTTGAGTAATCAAAGATTTCATCAAGATGTGTATCTCATATTCTCATAATAAAATTCAAGTATATTTTTCATCTAAGATTGAGTTTCATATATGACCTCTTATAGGTTCAGTATTTAAAAATATTTTTCTCTCATATGATGTAATTTCTTCTTAGACCATACCCTAATTAACTTTCTTTGATAAGTTCAAAATTCATAATGCTCAGACAATTATCATCGAAATTAAAAAAAATATCATGATCTTCAATCATATAAGTTTTACATTCCAAAATCATCTAGTATACTCAACATAACTTATCAATACCTTCCACTTCATTCCAAGATCAACTCTTTTCATACTTAGGTCAACCTTACTAATTGAAATCTAAGATATAACTCGTCAATTCTATTATAGATATCACACGCCACTTATGCATAAATTTCATCTTAATATCTATTGATTCGAAATCTAATTACTGAATCATTTGTTTTATATCTATCATGTTCCTTATGATCATAACCTAAGTTTAAATATCACTAAAGTCATAATTTCAAATAATTATAATCTTAAGCTCAAATACCACTTAAATCATATTCTCTAATGATCATAATCTAAACTATAATATCATTCTATTACATCCTTAATGATTATAACCTTAAACTCTGATATTATCTATTATACTCTATTGATTATAATCTCAAAGTTTTGATATCACTTATATAACAATCTCTAGTGACCTTAAACCTAAGCTCTAATATCATCTTATCAAATCCTAATCACTTATATCATAATCCCCAATGATCATAACCTAAACTCTGTTATTACTCTGTAGTATTTAAATCACTTATATTATAATCCTTAATGATCATAACCTGAGCTCTGATACTACTTTGTCACATCCTATTGATCTTACTTAAAGTTTTAATATCTCTTCATAATCTCTAGTGATTTTAAACCTAAGCTTTGATATTATTTTATCACATCCTAATCATTTATATCATAATCTCCAATGATCATAATCTAAGCTCTGATACCATTCTGTCATATCCTATCACGTATATCATAATCCCCAATGATCATAACCTAAGCTCTGATACCATTCTGTCACGCCCTGAATCCAACACCCGGGTCGGATACGTGATGGCCGCACACTCCTTAGAGCAAGCCCTAAAGAATATGCAAGGCCAAAATAAATCATTACAACCTTAACATCCATAACAATTAATTTCAATAATAATTTATAAAATCTTGCATAATTATAATTTAAATTTTTTCAATTCTCTGATCAGATACTATGACACTCTATTTATCCTTCTGCTCATCCGTAAATCCAAGCCATAGCCAATCATAAGCATCCTATAACTCTGAGAAGAAAAAGAAAGATGAAGAGGTGTGAACTTTACAGCCCAGTAAGAATTTCCATATCACACTGATATAATAATATAATCTAAAAATAAAGATAAATAATAAAATATAAAATTTGATGTTCAATGTCCAGAATAATGCAAATATCCATAAATTTTCTGTCTTGTTAAAATAGATGCATCATCATATGTTAACAGGTGAAACACTTTTATTCAACAATTATTTCATATCTTATCTTTCATTTCTTCTTTCATAATCACATGATTTTTAACATTTTCTTTCTGGTTCTGGACTATCCAAGTCTATACCTCAGTCATCATCCGGATCGAATCCACTTAAAAAGCCTTTCAAGGCTGTCTCAGGATGAGCTCCTGGCCGGCTGTCCCACGTACGAAAGTCTGTGAGAGGCTGTCCCAGGCATAAGCTCCTGGCGGACTGTCCCAGGCATGAGCTTCTGACCGGCTGATCCACCTGTAAGCCAGTGGAGGCTGTCCCAAGCATAAGCTTCTGACGGGCTGTCCTAGGCATAAGTTCCTGACCGGCTGTTCCACATGACAAGGCTAGTCCATACCATATATCTCTTTCTTTTCATTTAATCATTATGTGTTGATTTTATCAAATCAATTCTGTCTTGCATTATGATCAATTCAGATATATCATATCCATATAATCATTGTTAGGATTTGACACCTCGAGATTCATCCCACATTGAGCCCACAGCGAGGTTCGCGGCAAAAAACAGAGTCCAACGAGACCAAGATCACCTGAATCGGAGCTCGGATGGAGGAGATACGAACTTTTGAAGTCGGCACGAGAATCGAGGCGGCGGATGACCGCCGGCGACCGGCGGCGAGCGGCAGCGGCGCGGCCGCAGGCGATGGCGCGCGGGATGCGCGTCCCAGGCCCGCGTGGGATGCGGGACCCAGGCCCGCACGGGACGCGCGACCCAGGCCCACGCGGGACGCGCGACCCAGGCCTGCTGGCCCCTTGCCCCGGTCCACCGTGGACCGGGTGGTCCATGGCGCGGTCTGTGGACCGCGTGAGTGTTTCTCACACGTTTCTCGCGGTCCACGGCACTATTCTGTAGACCGGAGCACGATCTAAGGGCCGAGGAGGCTCCCGGTCTTGATTCGACGGTCCAGGAGATTTTTTGGCTTTGTTTAGGACTCCTAATCCCTCTCTAATCATGTTTTAAGCTCTGTTTATGGTCTTTAAAAAGCCTGAGACGAACAAAGAAGAAGTGGGGCTCGGGTTTCTCGCCGTACAGCCATACGAACCCGATTGAAGAGAGAGAGAGAGGCTAGGGCGCTGTGAGAGAAGGAGCAGGAGGCTCCTGGACAGCGGTCGCCAGGCACTTCAGGGGTTCAGGGGGTCTCCAAGAGACAGAGAGCTTTTGTGAGGGAAACTTCATGTGAGAGAGAATTGGGTGTACAAGGGTTGAGGGTGAGGTCTCCTCTTGTAAAATTTCTTTTTCATAGTGAAGTTTGCATGCCCCGTGGAGGCGAGCCCTTTTGTGGCTGATCCACGTATTTTGATTATTTTTCTTCTGTTTTGTTTCTTCTTTCTTCCTGCTGCATCGCGTGGTACTGAAAGGATCTTGGGAGGTGGTGTCCTGGCCAGACATCCACCCAATAAGTGGTATCAGAGCCAGGTTGGTACAAGGATGCAGATTGCAGTGGTGGTGAGCAAGACTGAAGATGGAGAAAATAGGAACAATCAAGATGGAGATCAACAAGTTCGATGGTAAGAGGAATTTCTCCTTGTGGCAGGCAAGGGTGAAGGACGTGCTTATCCAACAGGGGTTGATCGATGCTCTCTTGTGCGATGAGAAGCTGACCACCATGGAGGTGCGGGATTGGAAACGGCTACAGATGCAGGCGGTGAGTACCATCCGCATGTACCTGGCGGATGAGGTAGTGATCCATGTGCTGAGCGAGACTTCCCCGACGGTGCTGTGGTCGAAGCTCGAGGAGTTGTACATGGCGAAGTCTCTCACCAATACTCTTTTCCTCTGGAGGCAGTTTTACCAACTGCGGATGACTGAGGGACAGAGCGTGCAGGAGCATTTGAGCCACTTCCAGAAGATCCTCACCGACCTTCTTAGCGTTGGCGAGAACGTTGAGGAGAAGACCAGGGCGCTGGTTTTGCTGGCGTCGCTTCCTTCTTCATACGAGTCCTTGGTGACTGCTCTTCTAGTAGGGAAGAGCACTGTCAAGATGGACGAGGTCACCGCGGCGATACTCCAGAACGAGGTTCTCAGGAGAGAGAACCCAGCTTCGAGCTCAGGTGTCGATAGCTCAGCTTTGGTGGCTTCTGGAGGTGCAGGAGGCGGTAGACGGAGCGACAGGAGATCGCAACGAGGGCGGTCTAAGTCCAGGAGGGACTTGAGCAAAACCAGATGTTACCGGTGTGAGAAGTTGGGGCATCTAGCCAGAGATTGCCCTCAACTGAAAAATTGGACAGTGGCTGCTGTAGCGACGGCCGGCAGTGATTTAGATGGAGATGTCTTTGAGATATCTGATGAGGTATCTGCTTCTTCCCAGCAGTGGATATTAGATTCTGCATGCCCCTATCATGTGTGTTGCAGAGAGGAGCAGTTTGACTCCCTGGAGAACAGTGAGAGCACTGTATATCTGTCGGATGGATCGAGCTGTGCGATCAGAGGTATTCGGACGGTCAGCTGGAGGACACATGATGGTGCAGTGAGGAGATTGGGGGAGGTCCGATACATACTCAATTTCAGACGGAATCTTATCTCACTTAGCAGACTGGATTCAAGAGGCTACAGGACGGTAGCTGGTGGAGGAATTCTGAGGGTGCTACGCGGCGATAGGATTGTGCTGGAGGGGAAGAAGGGGAGCAGAGGATATTATTACCTGGCAGGGAGCCCAGTGCGAGGTGGAGCATCGGGAGCCAGGTGGAGCCCAGAGCGAGGTGGAGCTCCAGGAGGCGGATCGGGTACGAGACAGGAGACTCAGGAGGACGAGAGGCGACGTCGCAAGGTAAGATTCCTATTGCCGCAGGATGATGCCCCGAGCAGGTCTCAGGTCAGGAGGAGCACAGCATACGACGGAGATGGGATCGAGCAGCCTGGCTCGACTCCCATGTTTGCCCATCCATGATCAGCAAGCGATTGCCCCAGGGCATGGGGGCGAGGAGATCCAGAAGCTCTCAGAGTTTGGAGGAGGCCGAATATCGAGTCGAAGTGGAGATTGTTAGGATTTGACGCCTCGAGATTCAGCCCACATTGAGCCCACAGCGAGGTTCGCGGCGAAAAATGGAGTCCAACGAGACCAAGATCACCTGAATCGAAGCTCGGATGTAGGAGATACGAGCTTTTGAAGTCGGCACGAGAATCGAGGCGGTGGAGAACCGCCGGCGACCGGCGGCGGGCGGCAGCGGCGCGGCCGCAGGCGGCGGCGGACGGGACGCGCGTCCCAGGCCCGCGTGGGACATGGGACCCAGGCCCGCGCGGGACGTGCGACCCAGGCCCACGCGGGACGTGCGACCCAGGCCCAGGCCCGCGCGGGATGCGCGACTCAGGCCTGCTGGCCCCTTGCCCCGGTCCACCGTGGACCGGGTGGTCCACGGCGCGGTCTGTGAACCGCGTGGGTATTTTCCACGCATTTCTCACGGTCCACGGTACTATTTCGTGGACCGGAGCGCGATCTAAGGGCCGAGGAGGCTCCCGGTCTTGATCCGACGGTCCAGGAGGTTTTTTGGCTTTGTTTAGGACTCCTAATCCCTCTCTAATCACGTTTTAAGCTCTGTTTAAGGTCTTTAAAAAGCCTGAGACGAACAGAGAAGAAGTGGGGCTCGGGTTTCTCGCCGTACAGCCGTACGAACCCGATTGAAGAGAGAGAGAGAGGCTAGGGCGCTGTGAGAGAAGGAGCAGGAGGCTCCTGGACAGCGGTCGCCAGGCACTTCAGGGGTTCAGGGGGTCTCCAAGAGACAGAGAGCTTTTATGAGAGAAACTTCATGTGAGAGAGAATTGGGTGTACAAGGGTTGAGGGTGAGGTCTCCTCTTGTAAAATTTTTTTTTCATAGTGAAGTTTGCATGCCCCGTGGAGGCGAGCCCTTTTGTGGCTGATCCACGTATTTTGATTGTTTTTCTTCTGTTTTGTTTCTTCTTTCTTCCTGCTGCATCGCGTGGTACTGAAAAGATCTTGGAAGGTGGTGTCCTGGCCAGACATCCACCCAACAATCATGCCATCAATTTCTGATACATATATATTGACATAACATACTCATGCTCAACATCAAATAACAGTATCTCAGGTATAATAAATTCATCGATCTCAAAACCGATGATGCAAAATCAATGATGCAAGATCAACAGTAAAATAGCATATATATAATAGTGATCATGTACAGGGATTCTTACCTTTATCGGTGACTGATCCAAGCACAGAAATCAATGTTCTTCTTTGATTTATGAATTTCTTTAACAAAATATTTCACTCGATATCATATGCAGACAATCATCTCTTCATGACCCTTATCAATATAAAAATCACATATAGAGTAATTACCGTTAATCGATCCTAATAACATAAATCGAGGACCTCTCTTAGGATTAATCAAAATTAGGATTTATCTAAGTATCTGGATCCTCCACTGATTCATAAGACTTCTAGAGAGAGAAAATCCATGAAGAGAGAGAAAATTCTAGAGAGAAAAAGTAGAGAGAGAAAATGGAGAGAGAAAATAGAGAGAGAAAATTTTTGTATCCTTCAGACGAGGCAATCACGATCGAGATCATCAAAGATCATATCAGGATGACTCAATATGGATTAACCATGATTGATGTTATCAATTTCGAATAAAGATCGGATTGGAATCTAATCTACTGCATGAATTTCAGAGCAATTTCAGATCATCTTATTTTTATCTCAAGTTTATCCTAAGATCCGTGATGAAATCAAAGAGAGAAAGACACTAGAGAGATAAAATCAATAAAGAGAGAAAAAGATCTAGAGAGAGAAACTGGAGAGAAAAGGTAGAGAGAGGAGAGAGGAAAGAGGAAGAGAAAGGAGAGAGAGGAGAGAGAGAAAATTCTCTCTTTCTTTTTTTTTTCTCTTTCTCTTTTTCTTTCTTTTTCTTTTCTTTTCTTTTCTTTTCTTTTCCTTTTTTTTTTCTTTTCCTTCTTTTTCTTTTTTTTTTCTTTTCCTTGTTCTTCCCACGGCCCTCTCTTGGGCCGAAACAGGGGATCTCAAATCCTCTCCTTTGCTCAGTCGACCAAGGGCCGCAGCCGACATGGCGGTGGCCGGCGACAAGGGCCGACGATCCCACAGCTCGAAAGGACCAAATCGGTGGTTGGCGGTGACCACCAGCGTCGGAAAATCGAAGAAAAACAGGCAAAATAGAGGTTTCTTCCGTAACAAAATCCGACGACTCTGATCACCGACGTGCGTGCACACCGGCACGGAAAGAAAAGGGGAGAAGAGAGGAAGGAGGAGGAGGCTCACCTTCGACGTCGGTGAGGCTTTCCGACGAGAAATTGGACGGGCACAGATCGGGTCTCCACGATGGTTTTCCGACGATTGCCACCGACTGGATCTCGGATCTTTGGTGGAAGGGAGAGAGGAGGGATCTCCTCCTTAAATAGAGCTGGAGGGGGCTCTTTTCCGACTCCGATTGGGAGCCGGTGAACGGAGGAAGAAGACTCTCTTCGGGAGTCTTCTCCTCTGTTTTTTTCTTTTTTTTTTTTTTTTTGTTATGGGCTTTGGGCTTTTGGGCTTGGTCCAGGGCTCAAAATGGGCCGGGTGTTACAGAAAAGGCTTCTGACTCCGTAACATGGAATTTCTGGTTGGAAGTGTTGTCTCATCGGGATTCGGTCTGAGGTGGATATCTTGGATTAGGACCATCCTTCATGATCCTATATCCACTTTGATCATTAGTGGTCAACAAGGAAGTTGATTTACTCACAAGAAAGGTATCAAACAAGGGAACCCTATCTCCCCACTTCTGTTTATTCTGGTAGCAGACTCACTTGAGAGAATACCAAGAAAGGCATCATCTGAAAATCTAATCTCTGGAATTGGATCTAAACAGATTAGCGAGCAGATTTGTTGCACTCAATTCACGGATGATGCACTGATTTTCTGCAGCTATTCAATTCATCACATCCAACATTTAAAATTAATTCTCTATGCTTATGAGTTGATGTCTGGGCTGAGGATCAATTTTCTCAAAACCAAAGTCCTGGGGATTGGTCTATCAGAAATGGAGCTATCCAATGCCGCAACACTGTTAGGATGTCCAACAGGCAACTTCCCAATCTCTTAGTTGGGCATTCCTCTTCATTTCAGAAGTCTCAATGTTTCAGAGTGGAAATTCTTGGTTGATTGGAAATTCTTGGTTGATAGGATTAAGAAAAAATTATCGGTTTGGAAAAAAGGATCACTCACTTTAGCTGGACGCTTGATGTTGGTCAGCTCCGTGCTAAGCGCAGTGCCCTTATATTAGATGTCGGTGGTGCAAATTCCTGCAACAATTATTAAGAAAATTGATTGCTTGAGCCGAGACTTCTTATGGAACAATTTGAGCAATGGCAAGAGTATCAAATATCCTGTTAGTTGGAGACAGATATGCAGACCTAAAACTTTGGGAGGCCTGGGCATTATCAATCTCAGAGTTCCGAACAAGGTCTTGTTAATGAAATGGTGGTACAAACTTTATGATGAGAGCGAGCGGCCTTGGAGCTCATTGATACTGAAGGCCTACTGTTCTGAGTCAACACTGGGAGACTCCAACTCATGATGTACCAAAGCTTCTTCTCCTTTCTGGTGAAGTGTGCTAAAAGTGAAGGACACGGTCCAACAATTTTCGACGCTAACTGTTGGAAATGGACGTTTTGTATCCTTCTAGAATAATCCTTGGTATGGAGGTGTTCCCTTGCTAAGCGATTCCCTCACCGTTATGTGGCTGCTCTTCATACCTCAGGCTCGGTTTACCGCTTCTTCAGTGAAGACGATTGGTCTAGGATGTTTAGATTGCCTTTATGCTCGATTGCAAGAGAGGAGCTATAGGACCTAGCGAGGGTTAGAAGGAATGTGCAACTAGGAATGGACAAAGACATGAGATGTTGGAAATGGATACCAACCCAGCCATTTGTAGTGAGAAAAGCCTATTTCTTCTTGATGCATGGGGGGATGATCTCTTTTTTCAATAAAATGATTTGGAAAACTTTGTTACTTGAGAAGGATCTTCAATTGGTTGTGCTATCAAAATAGGGTGCTTACTACAAACAATTTGCCAAAAAAAGAAACTTCTGGTCCTCCTGTATGCCCTCTTTGCTCCAATTATTCGGAAACGCTTGATCATTTAATGTTAGGTTGTGTGTTGGGAAAAAAACAAAAATAGAGGAGGGTGGAATTAGTTCTCTGCGATGAGAACATTACACAAGCAACACAACCCGAGTTAACACTTTTTTTTTTTTTTTTTTGGTGGAACGGAATCTTCATTAATGCCTGGTCAAAGACTTCATTACAGTGTCTTTTTTATAGGCATTCATAGTAATAGATGTTTCCATCCATTTAGTTCACATATTTACATTACTAACTAACATCCCACTACAAGACATGGTCGCCTTCACACTTGGTCCCGTAACAGCCACTAACTTAACTAAGTAACCAAGTAGATCATGGGAGATATGCACAAAGGCCACGTTTCCTAAATTCTAGTGCACTTTGAATCACCCACTTACACACGTTCAACACTCTCCCTTGATTCAAAGTTGCATACATCAAGGAGTGATCTAAAGTAGAAATGCTTGTTATAAGGAAGTGACTTAGTAAAAGTATCTGCAACTTATTCATATGTAATACTGTACTTTAGCTCCACTAGTCCTTTAGCCATCATGTCACGAATAAAATGATGTCAAATATCGATGTGCTTTGTTCTTTCATGAAAAGTTGGGTTCTTCGTTATTGCTATTGTTGCTTGATGGTCGCACATTATATTAGTAGCTCCTTTTTAAGGTTGACAAAGATCTTCAAGTAGCCTTCTCAGCCATAAAGCTTGGCAAACTGAAGATGCTGCAGCCACATACTCTGCTTCAAAAGATGATAAGGCCGTTATTGTTTACTTCTTTGAACTCCATGAAATAGCTCCCGATTCAAGAGCGAACACATTGCCAAAAGTGCTGCTTCTATCATCCACAGAACCTACCCAATCACTGTCTGAAAATCCAAACAAGTTAAAATTAGTCACATGTGAATATCAAATTCAATAATTCATTATCCCGATGATGTAGTGTAATATTCACTTAGCGGCTCCAAAATGATGCTTGGTTGGATTATGCATAAATCTGGTAACAACACCAATAGAAAAGGTGATATCCGATCTAGTATGTGTCAAATAAATCAGGCCACCAACCAAACTTTTAAATAATTTTGCATTTACCATTTTTGTACCATCTTCAAGCCTCAACTTCTCATTTATGTTCATAGGAGTGGCTGTCTCTTTGCAATTTAACATTTCAAACCTTTTCAGCAAATCTTTAGCATATTTCTCTTGTGATACAAAAATTCTTTCTTCACTTTGCTTAATCTCAAAATCAAGAATATAATGCAATAAGTCCAAATCTCTCATCTCAAATTATTTCATCATGCTTCTTTTAAATTCTTGTATAAGAAAATTTGAAGAACCCATGTATATCATATCATCAACATAAAGGCAAACTAAAAGAAAATCGTTACCTTTCCTTTTTAAATAAAGTGTGGGTTTATTCTCACTTCTTGTAAATTCATTTTGATAAAAATATGAGTCAATCTTAGTGTACCATGCTCTCAGTGCCTGCTTCAATTCATAAAAAACTTTCTTTAGCTTGTATATCTTATCCTTCTTGTCATTAACTGTGAATCCACTAGGCTGACAAACATAAACTTCCTATTTTAATTCACCATTTAGAAAAGCAGACTTAACATCAAATTGATAGAGAGGCAATTTTAATTGAGCAGCTAATGCCAGAATAGTTCTTACAGTTTCAAATCGAGCAACTTGAGAGAAAGTTTCTTGAAAATCAATACCTTGCTGTTGTGCATACCCTTTTACTACCAGTCGGGCTTTGTACTTTTGGATGCTTCCATCTGCATTATATTTAGTCTTAAAAATCTATTTCAAATCAATTGTATTTTTACCTTGAGGCAAGTCTACTAACTCCCATATTCTACTTTTTTCAATAGCTACTATCTCCTTTTTCATAGCATTGCGCCATTTCTCCTCTATTGCTTCACAAAGCTTATCGAATCTGAAACAAACAAAGCAAAATTACTAGTTTCATAAATTTCTGCTAATGATTTGAATTTTCGAAGGGAACTTTCATTAGGAGATTTTGAAGAAGTCGAGCAACTGCTACTTGGTGAGATTGGAAGAGATGAATTTGTCAAAGAAGTGTTTGTTCTTGCTGCAGTCGAGAAAGAAGTTGGATCTCCTAGTTCTTCATTAGGAACTTGAATTTCTGACTCTTTTGATTTGTCATTCTATTTTCAACTTGTATTTTCATCAAATATCACATTTATGCTAATAACAACTTTACCACTAATTGGGTTGTATAATCATTATGCTTTGGATTGTGGGCAATAACCAATAAAAATACACTTTTCAGACTTCTCATCAAGCTTATGATGATTTTTAGAATTAACCAAAGTATATACAATCGATCCAAAAATTTTCAAGTGGCTTACCCTTGGCTTTTTACCTTTCCAAGCTTCATATGGAGTCATATTGAGGACAGCCTAGGTAGGAGAGATGTTTAGCAAGTATACTACTGTTGCAATAGCTTCTATCCAAAAAATATTTGGAAGGCCATTTCCTTTCAATAAATTTCTATCCATTTCCATCACTATGCGGTTCTTTTGTTCCGTTACACCATTTTGCTTGGGTGTGTATAGTGCTGTAAGTGCCTTATAGATGCCATTTTCATCACAAAAATGGTTAAATTCATTAGATAAAAACTTACCACCTCAATCTGTATGAAGGGCCTTTAAAGAACAACCACTTTGCTTTTCAACCAATGCTTTAAACTTTCTAAAAGCTTCAAATATTTCTGACTTATATTTTAGAAAATAAACCCAACTCATGCGGCTATAGTCATATGTGAACAAAATATCGACTCCCACTCAAAGTTTGAGTCCTCACAGGCCCACAAAGATCAACATGTATAAGTTCAAGAGAACATCTTGCTCTTCATGCCTTTCCAATAGGAAATGGCTTTTTGCATTGCTTTCCATATATGCACCCTTCACATACATTATCAAAAGAGTCAATCTTAGGCAATCCATTCACCATATCTTTTTGATTCAACAATTTCAAACCATTTATATTTAGATGTCTATATCTTAAATGCCACAAAAGAGATTCACTCTTCACATAAGCAGTCAATGCATGCCTATCAATACTTGAAATTTCAAGTGAGAACATTTTGTTTTGTATCATTTGAATATTAGCTATAATTTGGCTTGAACTTTTCTCTTTAATAGCACATGAAGCATTATCAAATAAAATAGAATACCCATTGGTAATTAACTACCCAACACTTAGCAAGTTGTGTGCCATACTAGGAACATAGAAAATATTATGAAGATGCTTTACTTTACCATGATTTATTTTAACTACAATTGTACCTCTTCTTTCGACTTGAATTTTCTTATCATCTTCAAGTTCAAGTCTAACCTGCATCTTCTGTAATTCATTAAGATCTTGAAACAAAGATCTCGCTCCAGACATATGGTTAGAACATCCACTATCCAAAAATCAAACTTCATTTAATTCATCATTAATATGATAACAATATTGGGAATAGTATCCCAAAGCCAATCGTCAGCCTGTTGACGGTTGTGCTCCTTTTGTATTAGTACATGAATTATAAATAAATAAAAATTATTTTGGTATTTTTTTATCACAAATGTTTCATCTTCTAATGAACTCTTGTGTTGTGGTGAAGTCCTTAGGACTATTTAGACTCGACAAAGGAGGATTTGTCGCTTAGTCCTTAAACATGTTCGCGACCAAATGATACGTTGTTACCAAAGACGACAACGTTTATCGAGCATAGGTCGTTGTGTGCCATATGGGTTGGTTGTCCTCATAACCAAAGAGTGTGGAGACAACGGTATGGCATACAGGTGAGATGTAATGGTACATCTGCACTGAACGTGACCAACTCCGGAGCTATTTCTGCTGTCAAGATTTGCTCCGATGGGATATGGGTATAAATGTCCCTCCGACCTGAGACCGCCACGGTGACTTGCAAGCAACTCACTGCACTTAGGCACTGGACTACCTGAATTTCTAATTCAATGACGGAAGGCTGCTGGGTGTAGTCAAGTACTTGACTTGTCGGTGCGTGTGTCAAGATGGGATTGACCACTCCAGTTTAGGAGCTGTGTACAGTCGTGTTTTAATTTAGCAAAATCTTGGCCAGGGTAGTCCTAGTGAGGAGTCACAGGACTAATTGAGTTGAGCACAATTCGGATGATATCATCAGGGTTGACAGTTTAACCCTGAGTCGTCCTAAACACAGGGGTCAAAAGGGATGAATTATACGGTAACCATATTCACGTAGCTTCTGAATGTTGCGATTGCGATTATTCGACCTATCCGATCATCGGGTACTATTACTAGATGGTCACTTCGATTAGTACAGGAATTGGTTCCTGTGCTACCGGCTTAGGTTCGAACCTGCGGGGTCACACACATTAGTGGTTCCTTTCTGATCAGATGGCTGATTATGAGTCTTATGTGTCTGGGACTCTATGATTGAGAATTAGGATTCTCTGATCATGAGTTTCACATATTTTGAGTATCGGGGTCAAAATTTTGAATTTTAAATTTTGAATTTGAAATTTGAACTCTTTGATCAGGATTTCATATCGATGGTCTCTGATGCTTGATTGCCCATCGGATTTGGACTTAATATTTATGAGAGGTTTAATTAGTGATTTGATTGCTAATTAACTCAATTTGATTGAGTAATTATTTTTGGATCAAGTCCAATTGAATTGGATTCAGTTTGGATTGACCCGATTAAGTTAAATGTTGACCTAATCGCTAAGGTGGTTTAGTCCCTGATTTGATCAGGGGTTAGGTTTAGTTAATTCCTGATTTGATTAAGATTTTATTGAGCCTAATTAAGCCTAATTAAATTAGATTTAATTTATTCTAATTGTGCTTAACCTATTTAGATTAGGTTGGCTCAATTAGGTTCAAACCACCTTGACTTTTCTCCCTACGCCACCTCACTTCTTCTGTGCATATTTAAATTCACGAGAAGCAACTTCTCATGAATTTTCTCCACGCAGAAGCCATCCCACACCCATCCTTGTGCGCCAAATATCTGGATAAAAATAAGTTGGTTGGCCATTCAAATTCAAAAGAAAGTTTGAATTTGAATGAGCAACCAACTAATCCATGTGCCATGGTCTTATCTTGTGCGTCCCATATTTTACACGAGAAAATATTTCTCGTGTAAACTCTCCATGCACAAATCAACTCACGCCCCTTCTCTTCTCACGCACAAGTGGATAGGGATGAGTTGGTTTTGCATTTGAATTCAAATTTGATTTGAATTCAAATGTGCAACCACTTATCTTTATCCTCTTACGCGGATAAGACACGTTCGACGTTGTTTTAAAAAGAGGAAAAAGGTGGGACGTGCGTAAGAAATTTTAGGAGAGAAACTTTGGGGCGTGAGAAAAGTTTGTGCGCAAGGTGAAGGTCCAAAACCTTCCGAGAGAAAAAGAAAGAAAAGAAAGAAAATTGAGCGCAGGGTTTCTAGTGTGTACCCTAGGATTTCTACCTAGAGTTTGGGAAGTGAGATTGGTGTGCCACGAGTATCGTGAGTCCACCAAATTTCAGGGAGAGATCCATCAGCCTCTCAAACAACCGTGCAAATGATCCAAAGCATCCGAGGAGTCGGCACACATTGATCGAAGGAGTTCGATCAACATCTGTCATCAAAAGGGTGAAATCACGAACTAGCATTCGTGAGGAGCTGATCAGACGGAAGCTTTGTGTGGACGATCCGCAGAGGCCATACATTTGTGTGGCTGTGACGTGATGATCAGAGCCCCCCGACGGTGATCAGATTGCGGTGATCGACTACCCGCAAAAGGTGATGTGTTCTGAACACAGTATTGTAAAAGGTTTACTGATTCAAATTTGAATTTCAAATTTAAATGCATGCTGTTGTATCATATTTAGATCCTAGTGTAGAGTTAATTAGTATTAATTAATGAGATTAATTAATAATTCCGCTGTAAAATAGTAATTTTGAAAAAGTTTTAAAATTACCATTTTGCCCCTGCACAAAATTTTCGCTACAAACAAGCCATGAATAACTTGCTTTCTTCTTCTTTTTCTTCTACATAACTAACATGCTTTTCTTTATTCCAACAATTTGCCTCTACGTGCCCAAATTTCTTGCAATGATGGCATTGGATTCCATTCCGGTTGCCTCGATACTCATTGGATGGTTGTTGGTGATCATCAAATCACACACGGCCTCGACCTCGACTTCGACCTCGACCACAGAATCCATCTCAGCCATGATCTCTTCCTATAGCTCTATCGGACTTATCTTTGAGTGTAGACGTCTCCCCCTTCACCTTCTCTTCGACTTTCTTAGTCAATCTGTTCATTCTAGCATCATGAGCTTGCAAAGAACCCACTAATTCATCAAATTAAAAAACAGATAAGTCCTTAGATTCCTCAATAGCAGCAGTAATATGATCATATTTTGGAGTTAAACTTCTCAAAACTTTTGTAACTACTAATTTTTTAGAAATCTTTTTACCATATGATTTCATTTGGCTAACAATAGATGTAACTCTGGATAAAAATTCTTGCAACAATTCATTGTTTCTCATGAATAAAGTTTCAAAATCTCGACGAAGAGACTGAAGTTTTATAGTAATTACCTTCGATGATCCCTGAAACTCTTTTTGTAATATTGTCCAAGCTTCTTTTGCCGTAGTTGCAGTAGCGATTCTTGAGAAGATGGACTTGTGAATTGCTTGTTGAATGATAAATAGTGCCTTGGAATCTTTCTTTCTATTTTCTCTCAACTTTGCTTCTTCATTTGGATCTACATATCCATTCTTAACCAAATCCCAAAAGTCTTGTGACACAAATAAAGTCTTCATTTTAATGCTCCAAAATTCATAACATTCACCTTTAAAGATAGGAATTGAGGGTTGAGAAATGCTTAAGGAACTTCCAAAGGTTGCCATGTTGCTACCCAACAACTTACCTCCTCACAACAATATTAGCCATGAATTTGACTTACAAGTCTTCAAGTTGCAACAGCACCAATCACTTGTTTTTTGTTTGCCCACATGTAATCGGAACCTGGCTGCTCTAATACCAAAAATGTTGGGAAAAAAACAAAAAAAGAGGGTGGAATTAGTTCTCTGCAATGAGAACACTACACAAGCCATGGAACCAAAGTTAACATTGTTTGTTTTTTCTTTTTTTTTTTTTTGGAATAGAATCTTCATTAATGCCTGGTCAAAGACTTCAATACAGTGCCTTTCTTATAGGCATTTATGGTACCAGATGTTCCCATCTATTTAGTTCACATATTTACATTACTAACTAACATTACTAACTAACATCCCACTACAAGATATGGTTGCCTTCACACTCGGTCATGTAACAGTCACTAACTCAACTAAGTAACTAAGTAGATCATGGGAGATATGCACAAAGGCCACGTTTCCTAAATTCTGGTGCACTTTGAATCACCCACTTGCACACGTTCAACACTGTGACTACTCAAGTATCTATGAGCTTTAACAACGTTTTAACAACGTTCACCAGCTTTCTGGTGGTATCTATGAGTTCTAGCATCTTTGGAGACCCAAGATAGGTGATTCAGAATGGACTAAAGCCTAGAATGCTGTCTTAGCAACGGGTTTTTGGTATATCTGGAAAGAAAGGAATAGCCGAGTTTTTAAATTTAAAGCTCTTTCACACTGGGTGGTCAGCAACCGGATTGTAGCCTTGTTTTCAGACTGGACGGTACATCCTCAAAAACTATGCAATAACAATTATAAGGAGGCAACTTCAACCTGCAAACCTGTCTACTTCCCCTATTTCCATAGGTAATGTTGGGGGATACCCACCGACCGACTGCCGGAGGGCCCGACCGACTAGCGGCCCGACCGACCGACTGGCGGCCCGACCGACCGACTGGCGGCCCGACCGCCTCCGATGGACGACTCTGACTGGCTTATAGACCGACCGATCGTCGGTCGGGGCGACCGACTGACGGATGCCATCAGCGGCTAACCGCCGGCCGTCCAACGGCCCATCGCTGACTGAGGGTATGTCGGGCGTATCCATCCCGACCGACTGAACCCAGAGGTCTGATGGCCGACTCACATGAAGCTCGCCGACCGATGGAGGGGCCCGACGCCACCCAGCTGGTTGCCGACTTTGGGTTGGTCGGCTCCTCCAACCACCGTACAGCCGCCAGACGTTGTCAGCTCTGACACGGACATGCGGCACAGTTACCTAGGGGCATTGTCCCGCCGAGAGCCGGGTCAACCCTGGTGATTGGACGGCCACACGGCGACATAACGTTTTCACGGCGACTCTGACAGTCCACAGTGAGTTGACAGTTCCTCACTTGTCCGCGCCATTAATGATGGCGCCATACCTAGCTCCACTATATATACCGGGGAAGGCAACAGTGCAAGGGATCGATCCGCCCGTCTCTCCCACATACGCAGGCTCGCTCCTCTCTCTCTCTCTCTCTCTCTCAGAACTCTCTGTCTGCATTTCACTGTTGCCCAGTCACCTCTCTGACTTGACCGTCGGAGGGTCCCCGTCGGAGCCGCCTCCGGTCAGTGCGGACTTTCTTTTACAGGTGCACGCTCCCCGGCGATCGGACGACGAGGCGATTGGCCGCAACAGATTGGCTCGCCAGGTAGGGGGACAGCATGACAAAGACAAGAGCTCAACGATCGAGAGTCACTGGGTCGGCCAGGCGCTCTTCCCATCGAGAAGAGGCCTCCCCGCCCCCACCGGCGGCGGAGCCTAGCTCTCCGCGCCCTGCAGTGACCACGGAGGCCCAGATTGCGGCCATCGTACGGCAGATGACCGTACTGACCGACGCAGTCAAAAGCCTCCAGCAGCAACCGGCGGCCCGACCTATGCCTTCCAGGAGCAGCCGCCGACGACCGCGCCGATCCCCGTCGCCTCCATGCGAGCGCTCCCAACAGCACTCCCACGGAGAGGAGGAGGGACGACCACGGCGCGACGACCGACGGTCCCAGCGGCCCTCTCCCTCCCCGTTGGAACGAGCAAGGAAGGAGAAGCGGCCGCGCACACCGTCGGCCTCCCTTTCAGAATCTTCCAGAGGCTCCACCCCTGGGGTCTCCCAGCATCGACGAGCGGACGACTACGAGCGACGGTTCGAGGAAATCGACCGCCGACTCGCCCAATTGCAGACGGACGGCCAGAAGTCTTCGAACGACGTCGACTTCCAAACCGCCCAACCTCTCTCCCGATTGGTCCTCGACGAACCGATTCCTAGTCGGTTCAAGATGCCGCACGTGGAGCCATACGATGGCTCCACCGACCCAGTCGACCACCTCGAGAGCTACAAAGCTCTCATGACGATTCAAGGGGCAACCGACGCTCTTTTCTGTGTCGGCTTCCCCGCCACGCTCCGCAAGGCTGCCAGGGCTTGGTACTCCGATCTTCGATCGGGCAGTATCCATTCCTTCGCGTAGCTCGAGCACTCGTTCGTGGCCCATTTCAGCACTAGCCGAAAGCCACCGCGAACGTCGGACAACCTTTTCTCCCTCAAGCAGGGAGAAAACGAGACGCTCCGACACTTCGTGGCGCGATTCAACGCGGCCACGCTCGAGGTCCGGGACCTCAACGAAGACATGGCTGTTTCAGTCATGAAGCGGGGCCTGAGGTCGTCCCGATTCACTTATTCTCTGGATAAGACCCTCCCCCGAACATATGCCGAGCTACTGGAGCGCGCATACAAGTATATACGTGCGGACGAAGGAGCGTCCGACCGACGCTTGGTCGAGCCCAGAGGCCCGAAGGAGAAGTGGAGAAAAGGTCGGGAGCCTGCCGAGCCAAGCAGGCCCCCGACCGATAGTCGGGTCTCACCGTCCCGACGAATCCAAAAGCCATCTCGGCAGCACACTCCGAGGTCGGTGCGTCCCAGGTACGACTCCTACACTCCTCTCTCCGCTCTCCATGCACAGATCCTGATGGAGATCGAGGGAGAGGAATACCTGCGACGGCCTCCGCCTCTGAAGGCAAAGGGCCTCGACCATCGGAAGTAGTGCCGGTTCCATCGAAGCCACAGCCACGACACCGAGCGGTGCATCCAGTTGAAGGATGAGATCGAAAATCTCATCCGCCGGGGTACCTCGACAAATTTTGGAAGGGTCCGCCGACCCAACCGATTGCCGAACGACGCCCCCAGCCGACTGAAGAGGCGCCGACTAACCAGCCGACGGCCGGAGTCATCAGCATGATCTCCAAGCGGCTGGGCCGGGGACGTCTGCAGGAGGGGAGCCGACGAAAAGGCCGCACCCGGACGACGTAATCACCTTTACAGAAGACGACGTTCGGGGCATCCAGACTCCCCACGACGACGCTGTTGTTGTGTCGGCAACAATAGCCAATTATGATGTAAAATGAATTTTTGTTGATAATGGAAGTTCGACAAATATTTTGTTTTACTCGACCTTCTCCCGAATGCGACTGTCAACTGATCGACTTAGGAGGGTCCCTGTGCCACTGATCGGCTTTGCCGGAGACACCATCACGACAGAGGGAGAAATTACCCTGCCCGTGACGGTCGGCGTCGAACCACGGCAAAGCACGGTTTCCCTCACTTTCGCGGTCGTCCAAGTCCCTTCGACCTACAACGCCATACTTGGGCGATCCGCACTGAACGCCCTCAAGGCGATCGTCTCGATGTACCATCTCTTTGTTCGATTTCCGACCAAAAATGGAGTCGGGGAGATGCGCGGAGATCAACAGCTCGCCCGGCGATGCTTCCAAATCTCCGCTCAAAGCAACGAGACGAAGGATCCTCTGACAATCGACAAGCTGGACCAACGAGAGGAGGAGGAACGAGGTTCGCCCGCCGAGCAGCTCGAGGCGATCCCGATAGGAGAAAATCCTGACAGAAAAGTTTGGGTCGGATCTCAATTGCCCGACGTCGAACGACGCCGACTGGCGGAACTGCTGACGGCCAACGCCGACATATTTGCTTGGTCGGCAGCAGATATGTCGGGCATCCCTCCAGAAATAATTACTCACCGACTTAACATCGACCCGACGATGAAGCCGGTGAGGCAGAAGAAAAGGTCCTTCGCCCCAGAAAGGCAGAGGGCCATCGACGAAGAAGTGGACAAGCTACTCGAAGCAGGCTTCATTCGGGAATCCACGTATCCCGACTGGCTCGCCAATGTCGTCATGGTCAAAAAAGCCAATGGGAAGTGGAGGATCTGCATCGACTATACCGACCTCAACAGAGCCTGCCCAAAGGATAGCTTCCCACTTCCGAAGATCGACCAGCTGGTGGATGCGACGTCCGAATTTCGACTGCTCAGCTTCATGGACGCCTTCGTCGGGTACAACCAGATCTGGATGGTGCCTGAAGACGAGGAGCACACCGCGTTCGTAACTCCCAAGGGCCTCTACTGTTATCGGGTGATGCCCTTCGGATTGAAGAACGCCGGCGCCACCTACCAGCGACTCGTCAATAAGGTCTTTAAAGACCAGATCGGGCGTAACATGGAGGTGTACGTGGACGACATGCTGGTGAAAAGCGCGAAGATCCCGGACCATGTTCAGGATCTCGAGGAGACCTTCCGCACCCTTCGCCGACACCGAATGAAGCTCAACCCGACCAAGTGTGCTTTCGGGGTGACCTCAGGGAAGTTCCTCGGATTCCTCGTTTCTCAGAGAGGGATCGAGGCCAACCCTGAGAAGATAAAGGCAATCCTCGACATGCGTCATCCGAACACCAAGAAGGAGGTCCAACAGCTGAACGGAAGAATCGTCGCTCTTAGCCGATTCATTTCAAGGTCGGCTGAAAGGTGCCTCCCGTTCTTCAAGATTCTGCGTCAGGCGAACGATTTTTCTTGGTCGGATGAGTGCGAACAGGCCTTCGAAGACCTGAAAAGGTACTTGGCTTCCCCGCCACTGCTCGTAAAGCCGCAAGACGGGAGACCTTGTATCTGTACTTGGCCACGTCTTCCGAGGCGATCAGTTCGGTGCTTGTTCGGGAAAATGAGTGCCGAACTCATCAGCCCATCTACTACGCCAGCAAAGTGCTCCACGGCATCGAAGCCAGATACTCGGAGACAGAAAAGATGATTTTCGCCCTGACCGTCTTCGCGCAACGGCTTCGACCGTACTTCCAAGCCCACGCCATCGTGGTACTCACCAACCAGCCCCTGAGGGCAGTACTGCGTCGGCCTGACACATCTGGACGACTCGCTAAGTGGGCAATGAAGCTTAGCGAGTTCGACATTCAATACCGACCAAGGCCTGCCCTGAAGGCCCAGGTCCTGGCCGACTTCATCGCGAATGCCCGACGACCGACCAAGGGTCGGGAGTTGAAGACCTGGGACGAGATGCGGTCTCTGAGCCAGACCCGATCTCCACCTGGGTACTCCACATCGACGGAGCCTCCAACGCTCAGGGAAGCGGGGCCGGGCTCCTGCTCACGAATTCGGATGGGGTAGTCACCGAATATGCCCTCCGGTTCGACTTCAAGGCCTCCAACAATCAAGCTGAATACGAGGCACTCCTCGCCGGCTTGAGGATGGCGAAGGAGCTGGGCATCGACAGCCTCCGGGCATTCTCTGACTCTCAGCTGATCGTGGGGCAGGTCAAGGGCGACTTCGAGGCGCGAGATCCGACCATGATCAAGTATCTTCAGAAGGTGAAGGATCTCGTGGCATGCCTCGAGTATTTCAAAATCTCCCACATCCCCAGGACGGAGAATGCCCGCGCCGATGCTCTCTCCAGATTGGCAACGTTGGCCTATGACTCTTTGGGTCGGACGTTCGTCGAAAACTTCCAGCAGCCGAGCATCGATCGGGTCGAAGAAGTGCAGCAGCTAACGTCCGAACCAAGTTGGATGGACCCGATCGTCCAGTACCTGACCGACGGGATCAGTCCCGAAGATCCCCGGAGGCCAAGCGATTCCGTTGGTCGACCTCGCAATATGTGATCATGGACGGCCGACTCTATAAAGGTCATTTTCCCTCCCTTTGCTTAGGTGCTGGGACCGACCGACGCCGACTACGCTCTCCGAGAGGTTCACGAAAGAATTTGCGGGAACCACTTGGGGGGCAAGTCCTTAGCCTTCAAGGTCTTGCGACAAGGCTACTACTGGCCGACCATGAAGAAGGATGCGGCAGAGTTGGTCCGGAGGTGCGAGCCATGCCAAAAGTATGCCAACATTCAGCGCCAACCGGCCAGCCAAATCGCTCCCATTGTCGCTCCGTGGCCCTTCGCCCAGTGGGGAGTCGACATTCTCGGTCCATTCCCGCCAGCGTCGGGCCAAAGGAAATTCATCGTTGTCGCCATCGACTACTTCACGAAGTGGGTCGAGGCCGAACCCTTGGCGCAGATCACCGAGCGGAAGATGGAGGACTTCATCCAAAAGTCCATCATCTTCAGGTTTGGATTGTCGCACACCATCATCACCACAACGGATGGCAATTCGACAACCAAGACTTCAGAGACTTCTGCGCCAGGTTCCACATCCGCCACTGACTAACTTCAGTCGGGCACCCACAGTCCAACGGTGAGGTTGAGGTGACCAACCGAACCTTGCTCCATGGACTCAAGACCCGACTGAATGAAGCCAAAGGTCTCTGGGTCGACGAGCTGGGCTCCGTTTGTGGGCATACCGAATGACCCCCCGCATCCCGACCGAGGAGTCGCCGTTCAGTTTGGCCTACGGGACGGAGGCTATGATCCCGCTCGAGATTGGCCTGCCATCTTCAAGGGTCGAGCAGTACGAGAGCCAGACAACTCCGAAAGTCGGAGGCGACTTAGACTCCTCCCCGAGCTGCGAGACGAGGCTCAAATCCGAATGGCTTCGTACCGACAGAGGGTCGCCCGGTACTACAACGCCAAGATCAAACCAAAGCTTTCAGGCCTGGCGACTCGTCTTGAGGAAGGCAGAAGTGTCGAAGCCCTTGGACCAAGGGAAGCTGGTCCCAACTGGGAAGGACCCTACAAGGTTGCGGACACCTTCGGGCCAAGGCCTATCGGCTGGAGACCCTTGAGGGAAACCCATTCCCCGGACTTGGAACGCCGACAACTTGAAGCTGTATTACCAGTGAATTTGTAATTCAATAGTCGGAATACAAGTTCAGTTTGAAATCTCGGAGTCTTAAATCTTCGACTAGTGATCGGCGCCAGCCACAACGTATCGACATAGCACCGACGGCTCATCGGACTCTTGCGACACCGACACATCTACAATAACGGGAGTCGACACTCCTTCGACGATCGTCGGACCTTCACAAGGGCCGACGGACTCTTACAACGGGAGTCACACTCCTTCGACTTTCGGCAAACACATCCGCCCTGAAAGGCCGATGCATCTGTTGCGACGGGAGTTCATACTCCTTCTACGATCGAATTTTCGGGCAGATCCATCGGCCGACAGGCGATCGGGCCCGACCAAAGAAAGGCTAAAAGCCAACGCGACTATTGTCGCGACTTCCGACCAGGCTACGGTCCGGTCGAGGGATATTCGGCTTACCACCGTCTATCACACGATGCGACCTTAGTCGCATCCACGACTTGACGACCGACTACGCCGGTTGAACGACATTCGGCTTGCTACCGTCTGTCAAAAGACACAGAACCCGACGCAAGAGCATGGGGACCTGACTTACTATCGTTCCCCGATACTGCGTCGGACGACGACCGACTAAATGCATCTATGGAAGTCCGTCTACCGAACCTTGCCAGGTTCGGTCGGCTCCCGACTCAATGGATGCACCCGACTGACACTTCGACTATCGGAAGCCAACCTAAAGTCGGAACATTCTACTTTGGGGCTGCGCAGTTATCGAAGTCCTACCGACTTACGTGGGTTAGTGACTTGCTAAGTTAGCGACTAAAGTTCGACACCGCAGCACTAATCGGCATTACAAACAAGAAGAACAAGAAGAAGTTTTATTCATTGACGAAAGAAATTACAAAGTCGGATCGAAGCCCGATTACATGATTTTCAAAAAAACAAAAAGCAAAGATAGTCGGCAGGGCCGATCATCCGTCCTAGTCGATCTCTTCGACCGACGAAGGATCGGGATGATCGGCGTCTCGGCCATAAGCGGCGCTGGGTCCCGGCCGAAGGATGAGCTTCAGTCGGCAAGGGAACTTCGGTTGGCACCTGCTCCGGGACGGCTTCCTCCACTATGATGACGCCTCCCGACGGCTGGTCGGCATCTCCTCGGTTCCTTCTCCTTTGGCTCCTTCCTCCTCGGCAGCGGCGGGACGACGCGGCTGACGTCCAGCTCCAGGTACAAGGCTGGATGGCGTCCCGACGTCCTCGAACCCGACCCGGTATGAGGCGAAGCCCGACTTCGAGCATCTCCTCCCGGTATTGGTCGGAGGATCGGAAGTCCTCCACCGCCCGATCGGCCGACTCCCTCGCCGACCTTGCCTCGTCCCAGCACGGACGAGCTCCTGCCTCGCGACTCCGCCTCGGCCTGCCATTTTGGCGTCGATCTGGGCGATGGACAGCTCCTCTTCGGTTTCCGCAAGTTTCTCCAGGCAGCCCGAAGTTGCTCGCGTTCCCCTTGGAGTTCGGCGTGGCACCATCCCGTTCACGGCGAAGGCGGCGTACGGCCCGACCTTTGTGCTTGGCCTCCTTTTGGCCGACCGGAGTTCGGACCCAAGCCGGGAGACCTCGTCGACCAACTTGGCCTCCCGGTCGGCCGATTGCTGAAGTTGGTCGGCCAGCATTGCCCTCTCAGCCTCGGCCGCCGCCGACTTTCCTTGAAGGCTGCCCGAGCGTTGCCGAACCTTCGGTATCCGGCCTCCAGTTCGACATTGTGAAGATCAGCTGCCGCGGAAGGAAGCTTCGTCAGAATCGCATGATAAACAAAAATTCCTAAGGAAATTTCTAAGGAAGAGAGGACCCGAAGCTTACCTCGACCATCGCCGGGTAGAACCGAGACAGCATCTCGGTCACCTGCCGAGTTCGCAGCAACCCCACGTCGGTTGGGAGGAGGATTCCTTGGCACAACCTCCTCGCAAGATCGTGGTCGGCCAACGCCGACGCACCCTCGGGGTAGTAGGCGCTTGGAGGCATCGACCGGCCCCCGACCTATCCTCTTCCGTGGGCTCCATCGGGGACTTCCCCCGATCCGTTGCCCCGACCGACGGGACTGGCAGCGACGGACGCTGGAGTTTGACCCGGCGCCTCCCGTTGCGCCAACGGACGCCGCCGGACGATGTTCGGTTTCCCGAACGTCATCCGGCTCCACCCGCATAGGCGAAGACACCGATACTCCTTCGGCCGCCTCCTCAGTCGGCCTCTCCTCGACTTGGACCGTCGGAGCCGCCAGAGCTATGACCGGCTCCGACTGGTCGGTTGCCGACGACTCGACGATCGGCGGGACTGGGGTTGGCTTCTTTGCAGGACGCGAAGGGCCGGCCCCCGATGCTGGCCTCTTCCTCTTGGCGAACTGCCGAATCTCGGCATCCGTCGGCCTCATCCTCGGTGGTGTCCCTGCAATACCGACAAGAGAGTTAAAGGCTGGACCAAAAACCGACCAAAAGATGAACAAAAAGAAAAGCCGGAGGATCGGGCGATACCTATTCGGGGGACCAGACTTAAGCCGGCGTCATAGAGAGCTTGTTCGGTAACAAGCTCCCTCTGCTTCGGTACCGACATGTCCTTCAGTCGGTGGAAGTCCTCTCGGTCGTCCGCATCCATCCGACTGTTGTCGTTGGCCTCTGTTCGGGGTATACCCCAACGAGAAGGAAAGCCCCAAGAAGAAGAGGAGGAAACAAAGAAAAACTGGTTCTTCCATCCATGAATGGACGACGGAAGACCAGTTATGAAAGCGAGACCCTTCCGGGGGTTGAAGAGCCACCACCCTCGGGCTTTAGGGTGGGGTCGGAGCACAAAGAAGGCCCGGAAGAGCGAAACACGGGGGTTGGTCGGCAAGAGCTGACACAACAGCGCGAAAGAAATGATTAAACGAACAGAGTTCGGTGCCAGTTGCGCCGGACAGAGTCCGTAATAATCAAGTAGATTCCGGACGAACTCCGGAATCGGAAGTCGAAGACCCGCGCGAAGGTCTTCAACGTACAGCACCAGATCGCCAGGCGGAGGGTTGTTGACCCGACCGCCGGCCCCTAGAGCGGAGAGCCGAAACTGCTCCGGGATGCGATAGTGCTCCCGAAGCTGATCGACGTTCGGCCCCGAAAGCGAGGAGGCCTCATCTTCCGGAGCCGATCGGGAGTCTTCGGTCGGGTTCCCCGACCGAGCTCCCTGGGTCGGTTTCCTGATCATTATGCAGGGACCGAAAGAGAAGAAAGAGAAGAAAGGAAGGAAGAAGGAGAAGGAGGGACCACGAACCGGATGGACCCTCCGCAAGCGAGGAAGACTCTGCCCGCGACGACTGAAAAATCGCCCGGACAGAGTTTCCCCAGCGAAATGTTGCAAATGTGGGTCAGGGTCCGGGGGTCCTATATATATAGGGCCGACCGACGGCCGAGATCCTTCCGCGCCGACCGAAGACCTGCAGATGCGCGACGCGTGGCGCCCACCGATTGGCGGAGGATTCGGCGCGCCCCGCCCCGGGACGGCCGCACCGCCCGCATTAAATGCCGGAGGGGGCGCCGGCCAACCACCTTGACACGCGGCATGCGGGGCGCAGTCCTGCATTCACGCGCCCGCGCCGGTTCGCGTTCCCGATGGGACGCCTGACAGCGGCCCTCTCTCCCGCGATCGGCGCCGAATATCCGATCGACTGACGCCGTATCGTCCGGCGCCCGATCTTCTGACACCGACGTAACGACTGACGACGACAAGACGTGGCGTCTGACACCTGACGCCGACGTGACTTCTGAAATCGACTGGACGTCCGGATCGCTAGGCATTCATGAGGCGTCTGACATCGGATCATCCGACAGTACGGTCGGATCTACATGTGCGACAAATCCACTCCCAGTCGTCCGGGATTGCTGCCCGAATGGAAGCCTCGGCCAGCTCACCACCCGACTTAGGAGTGGAGGGGGGCAACTGTTGGGGGATACCCGCCGACCGACTGCTGGAGGGCCCGACCGACCGACCGGAGGGCCCGACCGACTGCCGGAGGGCCCGACCGCCCGACCGGCTGACGGCCTGACCGCCTCCGTTGGACGACTCCGACTGGCCGACAGACTGACCGATCGTCGGTCGGGGCGACCGACTGACGGATGCCATCAGCGGCTAACCACCGGCCGTCCAACGGCCCATCGCCGACTGGGGGTATGTCGGGCGTATCCATCCCGACCGATTGAACCTCGAGGTTATATGGCCGACTTACATGAAGCTCGCCGACCGATGGAGGGGCCCGACACCACTCGGCTGGCTACCGACTTTAGGTCGGTCGGCTCCTCCAACCACCGTACAGCCGCCAGACGTCGTCAGCTCTGACACGGACACGCGGCACAGTTACCTAGGGGCATTGTCCCGCCGAGAGCCGGGTCAACCCTGGTGATTAGACGGCCACACGGCGACATGACGTTTTTCACGGCGGCTCTGACAG
This sequence comes from Elaeis guineensis, assembly GCF_000442705.2. NCBI lineage: Eukaryota > Viridiplantae > Streptophyta > Magnoliopsida > Arecales > Arecaceae > Elaeis > Elaeis guineensis. The sequence goes on along the minus strand of NC_025998.2, from coordinate 16,303,441 downwards.
CCTACAGTGAGTTGACAGTTCCTCACTTGTCCGCGCCATTAATGACGGCGCCATACCTAGCTCCACTATATATACCGGGAAAGGCAACAGTGCAAGGGATCGATCCGCTCCGTCTCTCCCAAAAACGCAGGCTCGCTCCTCCTCTCTCTCTCTCTCTCTCTCGAGCTCTCCGTCTATATTTCACTGTTGCCCAGTCACCTCTCTGACTTGACCTCGGAGGGTCCCCGCCGGAGCCGCCTCCGGTCAGTGCGGACTTCTTTTGCAGGTGCACGCTTCCCGGCGATCGGGCGACGAGGCGATTGGCCGCAACAAGAATGATCATGAAAACATGAATTTGTTCCGTATTTTGTGACTGGTGATAGATTTAAAATTTTACATTTAGTGCAGCACCGACATTCATGTGCGATTGTTAGCATGTCATTTCTCCATTCTTCTTGATCCCTTCCTCAAATTAACATGTTTGTGTTTTGTCCGTGTTTTAACTTCAGAAGTTATCACTAGTTGGTAAAATTACATTGTTAAGTGGAAGATGATGAAAGCCCACTGGAGTCACAAGCAGCAATGCCCATGTGGGGATGATCAATGTTATCTCGATGCTGAAAGTTATGAGGAAGATGAATTAGTGGAACCAATGCATCTGACGGAGCCTAACCTTTCACTTGGAACACCCCAAACTTCTTTAGGTGTGAACAAGATTGTTGCATCTCCATATGTTGGACAGTCATTCCAAAGTGATGATGAGGCCCTAGAGTATTATACGAACTTTGCACGGAATAATGGTTTCCTGGTCAGGCGAGAGCGCTCCAAGGGAAATCCAGAGCATCCATTGGGAGTATACAGCGAGAACTTGTTTGCCATCGTGCTGGCCCTCCTCTGCCCATAAAATCAGGAGAAGCAAACGCCAGAGAAAGAAGAAACCATCACGGTGCAAATGTGAATGCCTCAAATGGTGATAAAGAAGAACATCTCAGCAGGCATAACTCGATGGGTTGTTGTCAATTTTAGTAATGTGCATAACCATGAATTGTTGGATAGCAATGATGCACAATATTTCCCTGGTTACCGTTATATATCAGCAGTTGACCGTGAGCGTATCTTGGCTCTAGCAAAGGGTGGATGCAATGTCAATCTTATAATGAGGGCTCTGGAAATGGAAAAAGGAGTGAGGCCAGGTGAGCTGACATTTACAGAGAAGGATTTGAAAAATTTCCTTCAGGCCTCTATGAGCATTAATCCAGAAAGTGAAGGATCAGAACTTCTTAAGGCTTGCAAGGCTATGAAGAGAAGAACCCTGACTTCCGTTATGAGTTTACATTGTACGAAAGTATAAGCTCGAGCATCTTGCTTGGTCATATGCAGGATCAGTTCGTGCATACAAATTGTTTGGAGATGTGGTGTTTTTTGACACAACTTATCGTCTACATTCATATGATAGGCCTGCCGGGGTATGGTTTGGTGTGGATAACCATGGGCATACCATATTCTTTTGTTGTGTTGTCCTGCTAGACGAAAAGCCAGATTCATACAAATGGGGCCTTGCAGGTTTGTCTGTCATGCTTTGCTCCTCATTATACATGTTGCTTTTCTTTTGTGCGAGAAGTTATTGATGTTTGTTTCGCAAGACCCTATTAATCTTTTGTACACCTCCTGATACTCTGATTTTCGTTTATTTAGGCATTTCTCCGGCTTATGGATAAGAAATTCCCACAAACAATATTAACGGATTTTCATATGGGGCTGAAAGATGCTATTTCAGTTGAGTTACCGAGCACAAAGCATGCATTTTCCATATGGCATTTAATGTCCAAGCTACCTAGTTGGTTTTCTGCCTCACTGGGTCCACAATATGAGAAGTTTAAGTCTGAGTTTTATAGAATACATGATCTGGATACTGAGGAGGAATTTGAGCATCAATGGAATCAGATGGTTGTTGAATTTGGACTTGGCTCGGATAAGCATGCAGCCCTACTCTTTTTCTCATCGGTCCTATTGGGCAGTTCCCATACTTGCGAAATTGGTTTTTTGGTGGATTATTGACGACTGGTCATTCAATGTCAATTAGGTCTTTTTCAGAGGATTCTTAAACTCACAAACTCGTCTCAAGGATATCGTAGAGCAGGTAATCCACTATTTCCGAACTATTATTTTGCATTTTGCAATTTGACGTTCTTGATCCAATTATCTATGTGTGGGTTTAATACTTCATGCAGGTGGGTGTTGCAGTTGATTTCCAAAATCAGGCAGGAGAAAGAGGCAACAACACAACAAAGCCGACAGAATATCAAGATTAGAACATGCTTGCCCATCGAAGAACATGCATCAACCATTCTTACACATTATGCTTTTGAGATGTTTCAGAAGGGAAATCATGTTGTCAACACAATTTTGCAGTTTTTGAAACGTCAAGAGAGAATTATCTTGTTCGACACCACTTGAAGTCAGATGGAGGGCACATAGTAAGTCTGCATCGCATCGAATGAAGACATCTGTTGCACTTGCAGAGGATTTGAGTGCACTGGAATATTATGCAAGCATACTCTTCGGGTGTTGTCATTGAAGAATTGTTTTTCTTATTCCGGGAGAAATATCTGCTGCATCGCTGGCGTCGTGAAAGCTCATTGTTTCCCAAAAAGTAGTGGCTATAAGTATCGCTCCCAAGCACTGAGGTCCCTTGCTTCTATCATCATTCAGGAATCATCAATAACAAAGATCGTTTCGATTATGTTCAGTGGCATTTGAGCCGGCTTTCTTAATCATGTGAGGGACATGCCAGCTACAGATGAAGCTGCTTCAGACTTGGAGCCAAGCTCATCATTCGATGCTACAGTGGATGTTGTTCCTGCACGTTCAGTCACTAGAGGAAGGCCCCGGAAAATTAGAGGGATTGTCAAAGTATAAAGGAAACACAGGCATCTTCATAGGGTGGTCGGGTGTGAAAGAGGGTTATGTTACAGCAGAAAGAGGAATCAAGTGTCTGCATCAATGGTAAAGAAAGGAGAGGCAAGAGAAGAAAAGAAAAAGGGAGGTGCTTTTTTGGTACCAAGATGCAGATGTGCTACTGCAAGTTCATGCAATGGTTCAAGTTGCCAAACCAGAAATAATTTTGCCGAGCATGGTACAACCCTCTCAAAGAAACTCGTCTACATCATGCACGCTGGGAGGAGCTTTAAGCAACAAATCTGCTTCCGGGGTCTTGTCTATTGCTTATATGCTAGGGGGAAAAGTTCTAAACTGGATTGGTTCATGTGAGAGAGCCATTCTTGTTTACAAGTGTTTAATTAACAACACTCCAGCACCTTGCGAGGGCGACAGCAGCAAGCACCTGAAACTATATGTCTACACTAGCTCTGGTCTTGTTATTCTCTACCTTCTTGACCTGCTCAAGTTACTAATGCCACAAAATTCATGGGCTCCACTCGAACATTCTGTTATCAAATCTTATGTGATTCATGCCCCGGTTAACCACACCTGGCAGTGCGTTGTAGGAGAGGGGAGGTGAGAACTCAACCACTCCCAAGCCAAGTAGTGAGGAGCTTTAGTTTATATAATACATCATATAATTCAAGGGGAAAATGTAAGTAAAGATCAAGACGATACAGCAATCGAATAACTTCTGATCACATCGACCAGCATATGGTGACATGAAATATTCTAATCATTAAACATAAATGGCCATGTCCAAAATCAAAGTTAATTAGCCTTCCTCTATGCGTTGGCCTGCTGCTGGCTTGCTGGTTGCCGATTTAAGATACTTGCCGACTGGTGCGTCTTGTGGAATGTCGATACATTTCGACTGTACTGATGTACTGATTCAAAATCTATTAGCGACGTACGAGCTTCATTGATCATCTTCCCAAGTTTCCAATCACATCCTAATTTTTCTGGTGAAGCTGCTTTATGGAGATCTAAAATGCCCGACTTTGTCAATGAAGTGGTAACTATTCTTCCTCAAGTGCCTTCATATAATTCAGGGAAATACGAGTGGACTTAACTTCTTCTTTTGCTTTTCAACCCAAAGGAGGAGCAAAGCTCCACCAACTATGTTAAGCTAAACTTTTTATCATAACCCAAGAGCACCCAATTTTGTTATTATAACTTAAAAGAACTCAAGCTTGATGTGTTTTTCATGAATTGGGTCATGTGAGCTTGTATGAAAATTACTAGATGGAAATGTCAGGTAGTTTTCCTAAAATTTTATATATAATAGGCCCTCTGAACTAGCATAAAAGTTACTAGAGGGTCAGGTAATATTCATAAAATTTCATATATAATACACGTTGTTAAAGTAGAAAATTTTCAAGAATATTATCGTGGCTAAGCCAGAAAAAATCAAAGTGTGAGACTCCCAAGGCATGTGCAAAAGTTGAGCCATGTAACTTTACTTGGGGTTGTGGAGCCTTGATGGTGGACAAATAAAACATGGGTCATTTTAAGCCGCATGATGCAGGACAGGGCCTGATAGCGTACGAAGCAGGTGTCTCTATTGGAATTTAGAAGGCACTAGTTATACATCGATGGATGTGGAGGAAAGAGAAGACCTTTCTGAAGATGGCTTTAACTAACATAGGTACCAGTCAAGTGTCATCATGGAACTTGAGAGGACATTCCATAGATTGGCTTCTTCTACAACTTTGATAGGAAGGGAATTCAATTTGTCAGCTTTTCCCTAAGATGTTCTTACTGCTAGAACTTTGATATATCTGATCATTCTTTCACTTTCTCACTGCTGTTTCCTGGAGCTTGATTTAGCACTTCGCTAGTTCATTTTCATCTCTTTCAGGTTTCTTAAGCAAAGGCTCTTGACTAGTTGAATAGCAATCGGAGGGAATGTACTATACATCCTAATGCGTGAGATGAGGAAAGGGGATGATTATAAATTGTAATTTATCACAACTTAGGTTGCATGAACATTAATTTTTTTTTGTACGAGAATAATTGTTTAAATCTCAAACATCTGTGCCGTAAATCCAGAAGGAAGATTTCTTGCTCAGTTGCTTGTAACCATAAAACTGCATCATAGGAAATGTTTCGGTCCTATGCTTTGTTTTATGTTATTACAATTCATCAAATGAGACTCGATGTGCAACTGAGAGGCACCAATCTATATATTTATTTTTTAAAGTCAGAATGAGGCTGGTAATGCAGTCGCACTGGCCATCAATCAGTGAGTTTGACAAGTGCTGATTGATGACAATTTTTGTGGCCCACCTGCATTTTTCCCAATTAAGGTCCATATATAGTTGCTCTCAACCAAGCAGAGATTGGACATACTTCAGTGGAGGTGTTGACCTATCCTGTTCATGGACACAATCAAGGCCATGATTCAGATCGTCAAGAGACTAGGTGTTCCAAAAACATCTCTTGCTTTTCACAGGGATGACATGACACGAAATTATTTCTCTACCGTATTTACATGCAAATCAATGGAGAATTAATTCTAATTTAAATAATTATAGTCATGTTCGGTGCTTGTTAGTATTCATTTCTATTTTATAATGGTTTAAATCTCAATAAATTTAATCATAACTAGTGTAAGAATAGGTTCGCTTTACAAGAGTTAAATCTCAAAATCAAAATCTGCGGGTTCCACAAGTTTGGGCGTAGAGTAATTCTTTCTGCACCATATGGTGCAGTAAAAATGCACCATCCCATCTTATTGAGCCACGTAATGTGTATTTAATACCTGTAGTTCGAAAAGAAAGTCCAATTTCTGGGATATGCATGCGAAAATAAAAAACTAGCAGCGAAAAAATAATTTCAAATTTAGATTAAAATATTTTTATCTCATGCAAGCAACATATAGATCTAATTTGCACAGTGTCAGGAGCATTCACATACTGAGATTAAGATTCTGAAAAATAAAAAACAGATTTAGAATAGATCAAACTGAAGATCCGATCTCCATATCTTTGTGTAGGTCGATGATCTC
>NC_025998.2:16265744-16297412 GCF_000442705.2 Elaeis guineensis | reverse complement strand
TATGACCGGCTCCGACTGGTCGGTCGCCGACGCCTCGACGGTTGGCGGAGCTGGGGTTGGTTTCTTTGTAGGGCGCGAAGGGCCGGCCCCCGACGCTGGCCTCTTCCTCGTGGCGAACTGCTGAATCTCGGCATCCGTCGGCCTCATCCTCGGTGGTGTCCCTGCAATACCGACAAGAACGTTAAAGGCTGGATCAAAAGCCGACCAAAAGATGAACAAAAGAAAAGCCAGAGGATCGGGCGATACCTATTCGGGGGACCAGACTCAAGCCGGCGTCATAGAGAGCTTGTTCGGTAACAAGCTCCCTCTGCTTCGGTACCGACATGTCCTTCAGTCGGTGGAAGTCCTCCCGGTCGTCCGCATCCACCCGACTGTTGTCGTTGGCCTCGGTTCGGGGTATACCCCAACGAGAAGGAAAGCCCCAAGAAGAAAAAGAGGAAACAAAGAAAAACTGGTTCTTCCATCCATGAATGGACGATGGAAGATCAGTTATGAAAGCGAGACCCTTCCGAGGGTTGAAGAGCCACCACCCTCGGGCTTTAGGGTGGGGTCGGAGCACAAAGAAGGCCCGGAAGAGTGAAATGCGGGGGTTGGTCGGCAAGAGCTGACACAACAGCGCGAAAGAAATGATTAAACGAACAGAGTTCGGCGCCAGTTGCACCGGACAGAGTCCGTAGTAATCAAGTAAATTCCGGACGAACTCCGGAATCGGAAGCCGAAGACCCGCGCGAAGGTCTTCAACGTACAGCGCCAGATCGCCAGGCGGAGGGTTGTTGACCCGACCGCCGGCCCCTGGAGCAGAGAGCCGAAACTGCTCCGGGATGCGATAGTGCTCCCGAAGCCGATCGACGTTCGGCCCCGAAAGCGAGGAGGCCTCATCTTCCGGAGCCGATCGGGAGTCGTCGGTCGGGTTCCCCGACCGAGCTCCCTGAGTCGGTTTCCTGGTCATTATGCCGGAACCGAAAGAAAAGAAAGAGAAGGAAAGGAAGAAGAAGGAGAAGAGGGGACCACGAACCAAATGGACCCTCCGCAAACGAAGAAGAGCTCTGCCCGCGATGACTGAGAAATCGCCCGGACAGAGTTTCCCCAGCGAAATGTTGCAAATGTGGGTCAGGGGTCCGGGAGGTCCTATATATATAGGGCCGACCGACGGTCGAGATGCTTCCGCGCCGATCGAAGACCTGCAGATGCGCGACACGTGGCGCCCGCCGGTTGGCTGGCGGGTCGGCGCGCCCCGTCCCGGGACGGCCGCACCGCCCACATTAAATGCCGGAGGGGGCGCCGGCCAACCACCTTGACACGCGGCATGCGGGGCGCGGCTCTACATTCACGTGCCCACATCGGTTCGCGTTCCCGATGGGACGCCTGACAGCGGCCCTCTCTCCCGTGATCGGCGTCGAACATCCGATCGACTGACGCCATATCGTCCGGCGCCCGATCCTCTGACACCGACGTAACGACTGACGATGACAAGACATGGCGTCTGACACCTGACGCCGACGTGACTTCTGACATCGACTGGACGTCCGGATCGCTGGACATTCGTGAGGCGTCTGACATCGGATCATCCGGCAGTACGGTCGGATCTACACGTGCGACAAATCCACTCCCAGTCGTCCGGGATTGCTACCCGAATGGAAGCATCGGCCAGCTCACCACCCGACTTAGGAGTGGAGGGGGGCAACTGTTGGGGGATACCCGCCGACCGACTGTCGGAGGGCCCGATCGACTAGCGGCCCGACCGACCGACTGGCGGCCCGACCGACCGACTGGCGGCCCGACCGACTGGCGGCCCGACCGCCTCCGATGGACGACTCCGACTGGCTTATAGACCGACCGATCGTCGGTCGGGGCGACCGACTGACGGATGCCATCAGCGGCTAACCGCCGGCCGTCCAACGGCCCATCGCTGACTGAGGGTATGTCGGGCGTATCCATCCCGACCGACTGAACCCAGAGGTCTGATGGCCGACTCACATGAAGCTCGCCGACCGATGGAGGGGCCCGACGCCACCCAGCTGGTTGCCGACTTTGGGTCGGTTGGCTCCTCCAACCACCGTACAGCCGTCAGACGTTGTCAGCTCTGACACGGACATGCGGCACAGTTACCTAGGGGCATTGTCCCGCCGAGAGTCGGGTCAACCCTGGTGATTGGACGGCCACACGGCGACATAACGTTTTCACGGCGACTCTGACAGTCCACAGTGAGTTGACAGTTCCTCACTTGTCCGCGCCATTAATGATGGCGCCATACCTAGCTCCACTATATATACCGGGGAAGGCAACAGTGCAAGGGATCGATCCGCCCGTCTCTCCCACATACGCAGGCTCGCTCCTCTCTCTCTCTCTCTCTCTCTCTCTCAGAACTCTCTGTCTGCATTTCACTGTTGCCCAGTCACCTCTCTGACTTGACCGTCGGAGGGTCCCCGCCGGAGCCGCCTCCGGTCAGTGCGGACTTCCTTTTGCAGGTGCACGCTCCCCGACGATCGGACGACGAGGCGATTGGCCGCAACAGGTAAGAATTAATATCCTGAGTTTTCCTTGGAAACCAAAACGATGATTGGAAACAGGTGCAAAAGGTTTGGCGTAGTGTTGACACATGAAAGCGGGGGAAGCGTAAAAAACTTTATTAGATTCTGTAAATGTCTGTAAGGATCTTAGCAGGTCTTTTTCAATCCTGTATATTTTCAGCGAAGCCTATTTTTTTGTTAATGGTCTTCAGGTCATAGGAGATTCAGTTGTTTTGCTTGGGACCTTGTTTCTCCTAGGATCTGATGAGCCCACGTCCATAGGACGTGCATATCCTTATCTTTTTAATTAATATTAATATATTATTCTCTAGTAGAAGTACCTTACTTCCTCTGCTTTCTTCAAAAAAAAAAATTTCTCCAACATCTAAACATAAACAAGAATTCCTCGTTGGAAAGGTATTTGGTGGTGACACTTGGATCGACTTGACTACAGTCCTCTTACAGACGACATTCCTCTTCCAACCAAATTTGATTTAATAAATTAGCATGGAAGGTATTGCTACTTGTTCTGATTGAGGTCGGAAAGCGAGCAATTGGGCCTTACACAGTGGTGCTGGAGTGACCTGCAAAATAAAGTCCGGATCAGAGATTTTTGCTCCGACGAGGAACCTCCGACGCTCAAGTCAGGAATTAGGGAACAATGAAAGTAGTAACTGATTCTCTGAGAGAGATTGTTTACCTGGATCCTCGAGATTTTAGATATTTATAGAGGATATGGCTGAACAATCGTGGGAATGTGTGGTTTCGAGATTATTGGACGTGCTGTTAGTGGACAAGATATTCTAGCCCTTATCTGCTCCCGCGAGATGTTGAGAGTTAATTACATTCAAACTTATTCACTCAGGATGAATAACTACTGCACGTGCTAGAAAATTAGCTGTCCGAGATGACGGAGGAAGCTCATATGCCAGATAGGCAGCATATCAGACTAGATATAAACATCTTAGCTTTACATACCTTAGCTCAAAGGTTGGATTGGCAAACACAAAGATAGCTCACTGGTCTGAGATATCCATAATAACACACTGATCTGAGGTATCCACAGTACCACTGTAACACTATCTCCCTACTCTTGAGTCTGAGAATTTAGGTGAAAAGAGTACCTTTGAAGTCGTATCTCAGATCTGGGGATGCACGCTCTCATGCTTTCACATGTATCCCCACCATTTAAAATTGATGATGTTAGGCTGATGGGTAGGGTTTGTTGCAAATGGTCGTGATTGATGGGACCACTCATAGCGAATTTCTTGAGATTTTAATTTTTCCAATGGTGGCTCTGTCTTCTTCTTCATCTTCTTAAATCTATTTTTTGAGTATATTGAGGAGGCGACTGCAATTCCCCTTCATTTCAAATTCTCGTTGTAACTCTCGAAGACGAGATGAATCCAAAGCCCTTAAGAAAGCTTGAACTGGTATTGACCTAGAAGGGATAGGCCAAAGTTCCATCCACTGATCCTCCGGCCCCAGTGGGTGGTGATGTAGAGATTCCGGCCACTGAATCAACTACCGCAGCTGTGGGAGATGAAAATTCTCTTTTGATTGCCGAGTCTACGATTTTCCCATTGGAGGCTGTGATGAAAACTCCACCAGAGGGGGTTCTAACAAAGGAGACTCCGATGGAGAAGACACAGACGACGGATGCAGGTAGTCATCTTGAAAAAGCTCTGACAATGGTGGCGGAGAGTAGGGAGCCTTTGGAGCAGATGGCTCCTATCAAATGCCTTCCCTTGATCATTTCCTAAGCATGTCCTTCATGAGCAGCACCTTCTGCTTCGTCTGCAATGGAAAATCTAAAGACTGCGGTGGAGTTTCTGAGAAATTTTTTTTCTCCTGCTAAAAAATAGTACCTGGATGAACAATGGGCTCAACAGCGGATGACGAATGCCCTTAGGTCTCTTGCTCAAGTAAGGAGTCTTTGGATCTTTTCCTTTGATCTCTTGCAGCTTGCTGTATTTAATAGCTTTGGCATATAGGTTGGATACTATCCAGCCAGCTTTTTCGGCTCCACCTCTGAAGCTTCAGCATTAGAGCTTACAGCGGTGAAGGAAGAAATAGATTGGCTGAAGTATCTTTTAGAGCAGAAAAAATCAGCTACCATCGAGTTGACCAAGAAAGTCAACTCTTCTAAGGATGTCCTTCGAGAAGCTCAAGAAATGATTGATCATCCAAATGACGAGTTAAGAAGGATTGAGAAGAAGATTGAAAACCACGAGAGGCAAAGGTCTGGGATTGAGAGAGATTGTCATCGAGCCCGTAATGATATAGAGCACCTAAGAAGGATGCTCAAAGGAAGAAGGGGTCGAGACTCTACCCCTCCTGAGGTTCGTTCTCAAACGAGCCCCAGCAGAAGCTCAGCTAAAAAGGTCAAAACCTCAGACAGATCGGGCCGTAAAGAGAAAACACCTCAAAGGGATGAAGGTTCTGCCTCCAAGAGGATTCGGGTGACTCAGGAGTTGTCTGTACCTCGGAGTGAATTTCAGGAGGCTCTGACAAATGTAGAGTATCTGAAGGAGAAGCTGAAGGAGAAGAGAGAAGGTTAGGCTTTCCTCCATTGCCAACTCTTAGATCAGGAGCTTCTCACTATGAATGCTCTCAAAAGGATAGATCAGTTGATGAAAAGAGGAGCTGAAATCATAAACCAAGCTTGCAAGACAACATTCTCCGCAGGCTTCGAGAGGTGTAAGATAATGGCTCGGGCGCATCTTCTTGCTGACAGTGTCGAGCTTCTACAAGCCAATTTTTCAGATGAAAGTCTAAAGGCCATGACAGAAGACAGCACAAGAAGGTTCACAAAAATATCCCAATGAATTATTGAGACAAAGAAAGTTGATACGGCCACCCAGACAGAAGAGATTGCTGGCATTGAGGAGGGCTGTGTTGAAGTGAATCACCTTGATAGCGCTCTGAGGTAATGATGTATGTTTCTTTTGTTATCTGGACTTTGTAATCATTTTTATGTAAATGAATAAAACTCATTTTTGTTATTAATGTTCATTATGTTTGAATGGATGAGTGCAAATCACATTTTGAGCTATATTAGCTGAATTCCAATCCATACTAGGAATTTAGTTATGATTCAAATCATAAGGCACAATCTAAGCCATAATCCGAGCTATATGACTCATACCTATCATGCAGGTTTTGAAAGAATCGAGATTTAAATTACCTCCATGTGGCAGGTACTATCGCACATCTCTTCATGTCCCTTCGAAAATAGTGTTGGACATGATTTGCCTACCACTGGCATTAACTGCCATATCCATGGCAAGAGCCGTACCTGATTGGTGATTGCCATGCATCAAGCATCCATTCAAGCTTCATCGATTCATGCCTCCAGTAATTAATGCTCTAAGAGAAGGTGTCATTTAGAGATCTTCTGAGTTTGGATTTATTTAAACCGCAAATGAGACAGGCTTCTAAGATTTTCGATCATCCTTTTCTTTTGTCGTAGGTTCCTCTTCTTTGTCTTTCCCTTCAAAGCTTTCCTTTACTGCGAAGGGAATGAGTTCTGGAGACTCCGACTTTATCCTGCTAGAATTCCAGTCTTAGCTAACGGAGAGAGATGTGGTACTGCTCTATGAGCAGTTTCAGATCCCTCCGACATTCCAACTAAAAATTCTGGAGCCGAATAATCGAGTCTGCCAACATCCCCCAGACCGGATGAGCCTCTATGTGGAATGTTTTCGGGCTGAGCCGAGGCTTCCCCTTCATCCCTTCTTTGTAGCCCTTTTTCAATATCTTGAGATATTGTCGAGTTTGGTAGTCCCGAATTGATGGCGGCATATCTATGGTTTTACTATAGTATGTGTATTGACTAGGATTGATCCCAGCATCACACTTTTTCATTTTTTCTTCAGCCTCAAGAGGTATCCTGAATCATGCGAGTGGTGGTATGTGTGCCACAAAAGAAGAAGAATGTTCACCCATTGATTCAGGATGCTCCTTCCACTGTCCACGACTGAAAAGAATATTTTTTCTTCATCTCTCAGATGTCAGGTGAGGATTGGGGACTCATCATCTAGGGTGAATCTCAAGAGACCATGTTGAAGGAGCCTTCATTGGATCAACACTTGAGGTAGGAGGTGAAAACCTTGTGCAACTTTAAGGTCCCGGTACTTAAAGAGCTCCTATCAATGCAGACATTATTTAATATCGGCATCAGTCAGGTTGGTCCCCAAGGTGCGCATGGATCGCCTGCCTTAGGGCCTTGCGTTCTCTGATTTTTACTTTACCTTTATGCTAACCACTTGATTGCTTTGGTTGTAGAGATGGATTCAAAATTGCTGAAAAAACTGAAGTAGAAGGCCCATCGAAAAAAGACAGCAGAACCTGCGAGTGGTCGGAGCTCCCACATCAAGATTAAAAGTCCCTCCATGCCACTAGCTTCTGGGTCAAAAAGATCAGAATCTCTCCATGCCGATGACTTCAGAATTGCGAAAATTCAATCTGGCTCATTTGCATCGGCTTTTGATGGGGATCGAAGAAGCCAAACAGGTCGAGTCTTCGAAGAAGTGATTCTGGGCCTGCCGACCTCTCAAGTTGTCGACTTCTCTCCAGAAGAGGCACCAATCTAGGTAGCTGGGGCTTCTGGGACCTCACCGATCGAAACTTCTGGAACCGCACCAATCAATCTAAAGCTCGAGGCTTCAACCTTGAAAGACTACAAACTGGTGCACAAGCTATTTACTAGGATGCTCCTTCTGACTGTTGCAAATGAGCTGCTAGCCGAATCGCACGGAGAGGTAAGAAAAGGAGCTGTGGAGTGCTTCATCTAGATAAGTTCAAGCTCCTACAATATTTTATTTATTCTAAGCATGCACTTGTGATATTACTGATAAGAGACTTTCTCTTTCTAATAGCTCGCCCATTATCTAAACAGATATATGAAGCATTCCTACGAGATTTCGACAGAAGCGAGGAAGCACAAGGCCAACGTTGAAACACTAAAGTTATGAAGGACAAGACTGAAAAGGAGGCTAGAGAGACCTCCATGAGGGCTGACGCTATCATAAGGAGGGCTGAAGATGCCGAAGTGGCCCTGAAAGGAGCTGTTGAGGAAAACTCATGACTACTAGGCATCCAAAAAGCACAGGTAGCACGAATAAAGGAGCTCGAAGCTCTGCTGAAAAAGAATAAAGCTGCGATTGAGGCAGCAAAAAAGAAGGCAGTAGAGGCGGAGAGAGGTGCTGAGGCATGGATCAAGGCTACCGCCACAAAGGTCATTGAGGACTTTCGGATGTCAGAGAAATACTACGACAAGAAAATCAAGTTTGCCGCTGATGCTTATATCGATGGGAAGCAGTTGGTCCAGGACAGGATTATTGTCAAGTTTTCAAAATTAAATTTGAATTTTTTGAATTTAGTCTGGAGACCCACTGCAGCCGACGCACCCACGACGGGCACTCCCACACCAGATGCTGCCCCTTAGGCTTTCTGTTTCTTTTTTATTTGTATTTGGATCTTTTAAGATCATTGTAAAAATTTTGAAGAAATAAATGAAGATTATTTTTCTAGGTCATTGTAAAAACTTTGAAGAAATGAATGAAGTTTATTTTTCTTCATGCCCTCCGCATTTCATTTATGCTTGTATATTTTTATTTAGCACGCAGAGACTAGCTCCGATCTAAGAAACTTAAAATTACCCCAATCAAAAGGATATTTAATCCAATTCTAACCTTAAGAAGTTAGATTAATTCATCCTGATCTAAGGGACTCTGAGCTTCGCCATAAACTTAGTTCTGATCATAGGAAGTTAAGTAGAAATGTTTTCAATGAAGAAACTTTAATGAAAATAATTTTGATTAAAGGAACTTCAGCAGTTGGAGTTTCGATCAAAGAAACTTTGGTTCCAAATTAAGAAACCTCAGTAGTCGAATTTCTGATCAAAGAAACTTTGGTTCCAAAGTTTTGATCAAAAAAACTTTAGTTTCAAACTAAGGAATCTCAGCAGTTGAAGTTTCGATCAAAAAAACTTTGGTTCCGAACTAAGGAATCTCAACAATTGAAGTTTCGATCAAAGAAACTTTGATTTCGAACTAAAGAACCTCAGCAGTTGGAGTTGAACTAAGGAACCTCAGCAATTGGAGTTTCGATCAAAGAAACTTTGATTTCAAACTAAGAAACCCCAATAGTTGGAGTTTCGATCAAGGAACTTTGGTTTCGAACTAAGAAAACTCAACAGTTGAAGTTCTTATCAAAGAAACTTTAGTTTCGAACTAAGGAACCTCAGTAGTTGGAGTTTCGATCAAAGAAACTTTAGTTTCGAACAAAAGAACCTCAGCAGTTGGAGTTTTGATCAAAGAAACATCAGTTTTGAATAAAAGAATCTCAACAGTTGGAGTTTCGATCAAAAGAATTTCTATTGAGATGATTCTGATCAAAAAAATCTTTAAAAAGTTAGTTCTGATCAAAAAAACTTTTGTAAGATCAGTTTTGATCAAAAAAATTTCTATTTAGATGATTTCAATTAGAAGAATCTTTAAAAAGTAAGTTTCGATCAAAAAAACTTTTGTAAGATCAATTCTGATCAAAAAAATTTTTGTTGAGATGATTCCGATCGGAGAAATCTTTGAAAAGTCAGTTTCGATCAAAGAAACTTCTGTAGGGTCAGTTCTGATCAAAAAAACTTTTGTTGAGATGATTTCGATCATAAGAATCTTTAAAAAGTCAGTTTTGATTAAAGAAACTTTTGTTGAGCTCATCGGACAGGAGTTTCAGCTTTTTATGCCACTTTTATATGCAAACATGAATTGATGAATCTACAAATTTATATATATAACAACATGATGTTACAACATCATTGATAATATATACGTAGGTTGGTCGAATTTCATGGTCTAAGGAGTGGAGTCCCATCGAGTTGCTTCAGTCGATAAATCCTCGGACATACCACTTCATCCACCTAAAAGAGACCTTCCCAGTTGGGTGATCACTTCGTTTGCTCAGTGGGCTGTGAAACTTCAGCTCACTGCAACGTCAGGTCGCTAGCTTAGAATTCTTTGATCTTGACCTGGGCGTTATAATATTTAGCCACCCTCTGACGATAAACAGCCATTCTTATGGCGGCATGTTCCTTACTTTCTCGATCAAATCGAGATTAGCCCAGAGCCACACTTTGGTATCTTCATTGTACTCTTTAACTCTAAGGGATGGGAGCCCAAATTCTACAAGTATGATTGCTTCAGTGCCAAATGTGAGATTAAGGAGTCTCGTCAATTGGAATTCTCTGGATGGTCTGGTAAGCCCACAACATATGATGAAGCTCATTTATCCATGATCCCTCTGTCCGATCTAACCTGACTTTTAAGCCCTGTAGGAGAGTTCTATTGATCACTTCTACCTCTCTATTTGCCTATGGGTGGCCTACTGATGTGAAACAATATTCTATTCCATGGCTTTCACAGAATTCATAGAGTCGAGCACCACTAAATTGCCTACCATTGTCTATAATCAGCACTATGGGAAGACCATACCAGCAGATAATAGATGTTCAAATAAAATCCTTTACTCTTGCCTCGGTTATGCGGACCAGAGGCTCGATTTCGATCCACTTTGTAAAATAATCAATAACCATCAGAAGAAACTTGTGTTGACCTAACGCTCGAGGAATAGGACCAAGAATGTCCATTTTTCATTGAGCAAATGGCCAAGAGGCACCGACGGGAGTCAGAAGTGTTGCCGATTGATGCTGAATATAGAAATTTCTCTGATACCAATCTCACTTCCTGATGAAGCTATCTGCATCTTGTTGCGTAGTGGGCCAGTGTAGTCCTGTTGAAAAATCTTGTAAGACAGGGATCTACCCCCCAAGTGACTTCTGTAGATTCTTTCGTGAACCTCTCGTAGCATATAATCAGCCTCAGATGGGTGCAAGTACTTCAGGAGATATAGAGAAAACAACCGCTTGTACAGCTTATCATTAGACAAGACATAGTGAGCGGTCTGCTTCCTTATCTTTCGGGCCTTCTTGCGATCAGATGGTAACTCACCCGACCTTAAATACTTGAACAGAGGATCAATCTAGCTGGATTCTTTATCAACTTGTTGGATAACAAGAGACTCTTCGAGGCTCAAGTTCTTTAATATCTCGAAGTAGGTCTCCTTTGCTAAGTCAACGGGCAATAAGACTACTAATTTTGACAGTACATCTGTCCTGACATTTTTTGCTCTGAAAACCTGTTGAATACCAAAACTCAAAAAGGATAAGATTAAATCCTTTACCTTTTAAAGATATCTCTTCATGTTTTTCTCTCGAACCTCATATGCATCTTTGACTTATCCAACTACCAATTGGGAGCCATTGAAGACCTTCAGATTTTGAGCCCTACTTCTCTAGCAACTTTTATGCCAGCAATTAGAGCTTCATACTCTACTTCATTATTGGCAGTTGAAAATTCAAAGCACAAAGCGCACTCTGCCACATCATCTTCAGGATCAGTTAAGATAAGTCCAACTCCTGATCTTGATGAATTTGACGAGCCATCGATATGCAAGATCCATAACTCCTCAGGGTCAGCCCCCACATCTACTTCTTAACTTCTCAAACTTTCTCCAGCTTTTGAAGTCTCTCCATTTTTTGAGCCTTCTCCACTCTTTGAGTTCTGTTGGGTATAAAATACCCACAGCCGGAACCCTCAGCGACATCAACTACAGAACAGCTCCGCCCGGACTCCTACAGGAGCCGGGCTCCGCCGCCGACATCAACTACAGAACAGCTCCGCCCGGACTCCTACGGGAGCCGGGCTCCGCCGCCGACATCAACTACAGAACAGCTCCGCCCGAACTCCTACGGGAGCCGGGCTCCGCCGCCGACATCAACTACAGAACAGCTCCGCCCGGACTCCTACGGGAGCCGGGCTCCGCCTCCGACATCAACTACAGAACAGCTCCGCCCGGACTCCTACGGGAGCCGGACTCCGCCGCCGACATCAACTACAGAACAGCTCCGCCCGGACTCCTACGGGAGCCGGGCTCCACCGCCGACATCAACTACAGAACAGCTCCGCCCGGACTCCTACGGGAGCCGGGCTCCACCGCCGACATCAACTACAGCACAGCTCCGCCCGGACTCCTACGGGAGCCGGGCTCCGCCGCCGACATCAACTACAGAACAGCTCCGCCCGGACTCCTACGGGAGCCGGGCTCCGCCGCCGACATCAACTACAGAACAGCTCCGCCCGAACTCCTACGGGAGCCGGGCTCCACCGCCGACATCAACTACAGCACAGCTCCGCCCGGACTCCTACGGGAGCCAGGCTCCGCCGCCGACATCAACTACAGAACAGCTCCGCCCGGACTCCTACGGGAGCTCCGCCCGGACTCCTACGGGAGCCGGGCTCCGCCGCCGACATCAACTACAGCACAGCTCCGCCCGGACTCCTATGGGAGCCGGGCTCCGCCGCCGACATCAACTACAGAACAGCTCCGCCCGGACTCCTACGGGAGCCGGGCTCCACCGTCGACATCAACTACAGAACAGCTCCGCCCGGACTCCTACGGGAGCCGGGCTCCGCCGCCGACATCAACTACAGAACAGCTCCGCCCGGACTCCTACGGGAGCCGGGCTCCACCGCCGACATCAACTACAGCACAGCTCCGCCCGGACTCCTACGGGAGCCGGGCTCCGCCTCAGACATCAACTACAGCACAGCTCCGCCCGGACTCCTACGGGAGCCGGGCTCCGTTCTCGATGTCAACTGCTGGTAAGCTCCGTCCGGACTCCTACGGGAGCCGGACTTCACCTTTAACTTTAATTGCAGAGGACTCCGCCCGGACTCCTACGGGGGCCGGGCTCCGCTCTCGGTGTCAACTGTTGGTAAGCTCCGTCCGGACTCCTACGGGAGCCGGACTTCACCTTTAACTTTGATTACAGAGGACTCCGCCCGGACTCCTACGGGAGTCGGGCTCCGCCTGCAGCTTCAGCTCCGAGAGGGTTCCGCCCGGACTCCCACGGAAGTCGGGCTCCACCCACGACCCCAACCGCCAGGAGGATCCCTCCCGGACCTCTACAGAGGCCGGACTCCGACTGCTGCCAAGCTTCAATCAACAGATCCGCGCCCCCTGGCAGGTCACAATAACAACCATGATCCTGTTCCACTTCCTGTAGCGGATTCCGCGCGACTCTGCTCCACCCCCTGCGGCGGACCCATTACTCTCTGACAGGCTATGTCAACGGCCATGATTCTGCTCCACTCCCTGCGGCAGGTGCTGCGCGACTCCACTACTCCCTGACAACTAGCGGCAACGGACGCCGCTCCACTACCTGCAACTGGCTCTACATGGCAGGCCGTGATAATGGCCACGTGTCTACTCCACTATCCTTCGTAATAAATTTCCCTGACCACGGGCGGCCCACGACCAGATGGTTACAGACGTCTCCATCGATCCGTTACCTCCTTCGCCTATAAAAAGGGGAGATCCAGATACATTGTTCTCTAAGCTCATTTTCTTATCTCAAAACTCTGCTAAATTCTCCGTTCGGGCACTCCATTCTTGTTGAGGCAGAGAACTGACTTGAGCGTCGGAGGATCTTGCCGGAGCAACCCCACCTCCGGTTTAGACTTCCTTTGCAGGTCCCGGCGGCGACCGCGGCTTCTCCAACTCCAGCTTCTCCGACGCAGGCAGATTTTTGCACCAACAGGATTGGCGCTAGAGGAAGGGGTGAACCTTCGCAGCACCCTTGTTCTTAAAGGAGCGCTCAACGGATCCGCTTCCGGCTATCTTTTCCGGTGCCCAATCCTCCTTCCTTCATCTGATGCCCTCTCACGAGGTCTCTGCACAACTACCTCCGGCTATGGTCGCCGATAAGGGGTGGCCGGATGACCGGTCTCTGCCAGATTCTGTCAACGTCATCTCGGGGGAATCCCGGCGGGAGGCAATCAGCGTACCAGCTGCATCCCCCAAGCGACAAAAAATTGAAGAACCCATAACCTTCACTGAAGTGGACACCCAGGGAGTCCAATTCCCTCATAACGATGCGGTCGTAGTTTCCTTGAACATAGCAAATTACGACGTCTGTCGCATTCTCGTCGACAACGGGAGTTCGGCCGACATCCTGTTCTACAACGCCTTTTCAAGAATGGCCACTCTTAGCGGTCATCTGAGACCGATTTGCTCTCCCTTGATAGGGTTCACCGGTGACGCCGTTCCAACGGAGGGAATGATAGCTCTGACTGTGACCGCGGGTCAATATCCAAAGCAGTCCAGAGCTTTGGTGAATTTTCTGGTGGTAAAGGCGCCATCTGCCTACAATGCAATCCTTGGCCGACCCGGCCTCAATGCCCTCAGAGCTGTTGTTTCAACCTACCATTTGAAATTGAAGTTCCCCACCGACCAGGAGATCGGAGAGGTCCGAGGAGACCAAGCCCTGGCCAGACATTGCTACAACATCGCCTTGCAAAGAAGCGATCAAGCGGACCTCTGTCCGGTCGATGGATTGGATGCTCGCGATGACCTCACTGAAGAGAGGGGCGGTCCTATCGAAGACCTAATACCAATCCCTTTGAATGATGGGAACACGGAGCATGTGGTGTTAATTGGCTCCAACCTGGGGGAGGAGGTGCGGACGCGTCTCGTAGATTTTCTCCGAAGGAATGCGGACGTTTTCGCGTGGGTCCCGATGGATATGCCGGAAATCGATACAAAAGTCATGGAACATCATCTGACGGTCGACCCTAAACATCGGCCGACAAAAGAAAAAATCCGGAGTCATGCCCCGGAGAGGCAGAAGGCGATAGTCGAGGAAGTGGATAAGCTTCTCAAGGCCGGATTTATTAAGGAAGTCAATTATCCTGAGTGGATCTCCAATGTTGTTTTGGTCAAGAAAGCAAACGGCAAGTGGAGGATGTGTATCGACTTCAAAAAGCTGAATAAGGTTTGTCCAAAGGACAGCTACCCCCTTCCCAGAATCGATCAACTGGTGGACGCTACCTCAGGCCATGAGCTCCTAACGTTTATGGACGCGTTCTCCGGTTATAACCAGATTAGAATGGCATCGGAAGATGAAGAAAAGACAGCTTTCATCACTAATCGCGGCCTTTACTGCTACAGGGTCATGCCGTTCAGCCTCAAGAACGCGGGCGCCACCTATCAACGACTGGTGAACAAAATCTTCAAAGAGCAGATCGACCGAAACATGGAGGTTTACGTGGACGATATGCTTGTAAAAAGCAGGTCTTCCAAAAATCATGTCGCCGACCTCGAGGAAATCTTTGGCACTCTACGAAAGTACATAATGAAGCTGAACCCGACCAAATGTGCTTTTGGGGTAAGCTCAGGAAAGTTCCTGGGTTTCATGGTATCGGGGCGCGGGATTGAGGCCAATCCGGAGAAAATTCACGCCATCCAAGAGATGACCGCCCCAAGGTCGATCAAGGAGGTTCAGTGTCTCACGGAAAGGATTGCGGCTCTTAATCGCTTTGTCACGAGGTCGGCCGAACGGTGTTTGCCCTTCTTTCAAACCCTCAAGCAGCCGAAGAACTTCTGTTGGACCTCTGAATGCCAACGGGCATTCGAAGAATTAAAAGGCTACCTTAGCTCACCCCCACTGCTGGCGAAGCCCGAACCTGGGGAGGAACTATTTTTGTACCTGGCAGTCTCTCCCACAGCCCTCGCAGCTGTCCTTGTCAAAGAAGAAATGAAAGTCCAGCGATCGGTCTACTACATTAGCCGCGCGCTGAGGGACGCCGAGACCAGGTATACTAAATTAGAAAAACTGACCTACGCCTTGGTGATTGCAGCTCGGAGACTCCGACCTTACTTTCAAGGGCACACGGTGACGCTACTCACCGATCAACCAATCAAGGCGGTTTTGCACCGAGCTGATACCTCTGGAAGAATGGCAAAATGGGCAATCGAGCTCACAGAATTCGACGTCAACTACAAACCTAGACCAGCAATAAAGGCCCAAATATTGGCAGACTTTATAGTGGAGTGCACCATCCCAGAGGAGGCCGAACCTGAGCAAAGCAAAGTTGACGACCTGAAGACTCAACCGAACTCCCCCAACGAAGAAGCCAGTCCCTCCGATTGCTTCTGGACCCTCTATGTGGATGGATCTTCCAACATGGCAGGCGCGGGTGCAGGCCTGATCTTGGTCAGCCCGGAGGGAGTCGTCGCGGAGTATGCTCTGCGTTTCGAGTTCCCCGCAACAAACAATGGAGCGGAATATGAAGCTCTGATTGCAGGATTAAAGGTCGCCAAAGAGCTTGGAATAGGTCAACTCCGGGTGCACAGTGACTCCCAACTTGTGGTGGGACAGGTCAGCGGGAGCTATGAAGCACAGGAGGACAGTATGGCCAAATATCTTGAGAAAGTAAAGGAGTTTACCCCCACCTTTAGCAGTTTCGACATCAGGCAGATTCCAAGGTCGGAGAATACCAGAGCCGACCTTCTCTCCAAGCTGGCGACATCGGCTCCGGCCGAGTTACCCAAAGACGTCCTCTTTGAAGTTCTAAAACATCCGAGTACAGAAGAACCACGGCCCGTAATGGAGATCGACCACGAGCCCAGCTGGGTCGACCCACTGATAACCTTTCTTAGAGATGGAGTTCTCCCCCAGGACGCGAAAGAGGCCCGAAAACTCTGAAATCAAGCCTCCCGGTACATCCTTTATGAGGGCAAATTATACAAAAGATCATACTCCTTGCCCCTCTTAAGGTGTCTCCGGCCCTCAGAAGCTGACTACGCTTTATGGGAAGTACACGAGGGGGCTTGCAGAAACCATTTGGGTGCCAGATCTTTATCCCACAAGCTACTCCGCCAAGGGTATTACTGGCCAACAATGCATCATGATTCGATTGAATATATCAAAAAGTGTGATCGATGCCAGAGATACGCCAACATCCAGAGACAACCCGCTACCGAGCTCACACCCTTGAGTGCCCCATGGCCTTTTGCACAATGGGGGATGGATATTCTTGGCCCCTTTCCCATGGCGTCTGGGCAAAGAAAGTTCCTCCTTGTAGCGATCGACTACTTCACCAAATGGGTCGAGGCCGAACCACTAGCAAAAATTACAGAAGCAAAAGTATAAGATTTCGTTTGGAAGTCAATTGTGTGCAGGTTCGGTCTGCCTAGAACCCTAATCACTGATAACGGACGGCAATTCGCGGGAGCAAGATTCGCCGAATTCTGTGAAGATCTAAACATCTCTCACAACTTCACATCAGTAGCCCACCCTCAGGCGAACGGCGAAGCTGAAGTAACTAACAGAACCCTGTTGCAGAGAATCAAGACAAGGCTTGAAAAAGCAAAAGGAACTTGGGCAGACGAGCTTTATCATGTGCTATGGGCGTATCGAACCACCCAGAGGTTACCTACAGGGGAGACTCCCTTTGCTTTAGCCTTCGGTACGGAAGCCGTCATCCCGATCGAGCTTAAACTCCCGTCGGCACGAGTCGTAACATTCGATGAACCCCAAAATACACAAAGTCTCAGAGCCAACCTCGACCTGCTGGAAGAAAGGCGGGAGATTGCTCAGGTTCGAATGGCAGCCTACAGACAGAAAGTTGCCCGATATTACAACGCCCGGGTCAAGAGCAAAGCCTTTAAAGCAGGAGATCTGGTGCTTCGACGAGCTGCTGTCTCACAACCTCAGGACCGGGGAAAGCTCGCCCCGAACTGAGAGGGACCTTATGAGGTCAAAGAAGTAGTTCGGCCCGAAACTTATTATCTCAAGGAGCTCGGAGGAGCCGACCTCCCACGACCGTGGAGCTCAGAAAACTTACGGATGTACTACCAGTAACTTCGTTTCAGTCGAAAATCGCATACCCATGTGTCTTTAGACAATTCAAGCAAACTGTGTCAAAAACAAAAGGGCAATCTCATAAAGTCGAAGGCCCGGTTCTTTTAGACCGGATGGGGGGAGAGGCCTTACAACGCCCATATGTGCCCCCACAGCCCTGTTAGGGACAGGAGGAGAACCTCGCCCTAACTTGAGCAAAGTCGAAGGCCCGGTTCTTTTAGACCGGATGGGGGGAGAGGCCTTACAACGCCCATATGTGCCCCCACAGCCCTGTTAGGGACAGGAGGAGAACCTCGCCCTAACTTGAGCAAAGTCGAAGGCCCGGTTCTTTTAGACCGGACGGGGGAGAGGCCTTACAACGTCCATATGTGCCCCCACAGCCATGTCAGGAACAGGAGGAGAACCTCGTCCTGACATGAGCAAAGTCGAAGGCCCGGTTCTTTTAGACCGGATGAGGGAGAGGCCTTACAGCGCCCTAACGCGCCCCCACAAGCCATGCTGATAACGAGAGGAAAACCTCACGCCGGCTTGAGCAAAATGAAAGGTCCGGACTCCTACGGGAGCCGGATCCACGACGTCAAAGAAGGTTCCATCCGGACTCCTACGGGAGCCGGATCCACGATGCCAAAGAAGGTTTCATTCGGACTCCTACGGGAGCCGGGTTCCATCCACGACGCCAAAGAAAACTTCATCCGGACTCCTACGGGAGTCGGGTTCCATCGCCGACATCAGCTATGGGACAACCCCGCCCGGACTCCTACGGGAGCCGGACTTTGCCTACGACTTTGATTGCAGGAAGACTTCGCCCTGACCCCTGCGAGAGCCAGGCTACTCCAACTTCAGGAGGGCTTCTCCGTTCGGACTCCCAAAGGAGCCGAACTTAGCTCCGACTTCAGCAGAGAAAAAACCCAAGCAAAAAAAGAAAGCAAACAGTGCCCGAAGGCAACGAAAACTCGAATCCCCAAATTCAAGCCCTAGGAGGGACCTCGGGCCCAAAGGGCCCCAAGCGAACCTGCAACCATCGACGGAATGACAATCGGGTATCTTCGAACGGCGTAAGAGCCGAAAAGTAGCTCGACAAATGACAAACCCACATGAACAGAAGAGGTCGTCGATGACCTTAAGACGACGTGAAAAAGAAAAGAAGAAGAGAAGGAAGAAAGAGGAAAGGAAAATGAAGAAGTTCGACAGACAACTATTTAATGCGAGATGCAGACGAGGTAACAAAATCTCTTTTTCATTTAACAAGAGTATACGTTACAGGACCCAGTGGGTAAGAAAAGAAGAAGAAGATACACGTCATCGCAAGCCTCGCAAACACGGTTCGGGAAGGGTGAACCGAAGGCCGCTCCGAGCTGCGAGCTCCTCTTCCCGTCTCTGTCCTTCTCAGTCGCGTTCTCCAGTGCGTGTAACAGCTCTCGCCCCATCTCGCCTCATTCTGTCTTCGAAGTCCCAACCCTAGCGAGAAAAGGGTGGGATAGATCTCCGGAGGCGTTAAGGACAACGGCGGCAGTAGTGAAGACCTGTTTCAAGAAGAACCAGAGTCACCTTGGAAGTGGTAGCGACGCCAGAGATGTGCCTCATCTCCGAATGCTCCACGACAGCCGCCACCCAAAATGCTCCGGCAAGGTCGGCATGCGCTACTTCCACCGTCCCCGCAACAAGTTCCACTGCCCCACCGTCGACGCCGACCGCCTCCGGTCCCTCGGCCCCGACGGCGTCAAGGATCCCGTCATGGCTTATGACGGCAGCTCTGCCCTCTGGACTGGTATCACCCCGCCTTGCTACTCCGAAATTCGCGGGCAGAATAACTTCACCGACAGCCCCCGTTATTAAACCCCTGTTGTTGAAAGAATTCTTCCCTGAGCCCCCTTTAAAACGACGGAGATTCTCACCGGCCGCCGTTCTCCTCCTCACCTTCCTCCAAGCCCTAAAAATCCCCTCAAGAACAGCCTCCGGGGTAGAGGACATGGTGTAGAAACCCTCAGAGAAGAATTGGGGGGCTGAAGAAGGCAAGGACTGGTGCGAGGGAAGCAAGGCTCTCAGGCGAAAGAAAGGCGCCAGGATGAAGCCATGAAAGGACTAGGGGGTTTAAATAGCCGACGGATCCTAGTGCAGTTATGGCGGCGAGTCTTCCTGGGCCAACTGGTGCGTGCCACGTGTCGCGCTTATCCTCTTCATCGCTATCGAGGGTTGACCGTTCGCAAATTTCCGTGGCACGGTGCTTGGGGATCGCGTTTCGACGGAGGTTCCGAAAAGACTCTTCAGGTCACCTTCATCGAAAAGCGGGCTCTGACGTACACACATTAAATGCCAAAATATCTGGAGACGGCAGTGCGCAGGATTCGAAGGGACGGTTCCGACTGTGCCCATCTCTCTCTGTACTTCCTTCGTTTGAAATTCAAACTCGGAAGTAGGGAGACTGGTGTTGGGTATAAAATACCCACGGTCGGAACCCTCAGCGACATCAACTACAGAACAGCTCCGTCCGGACTCCTACGGGAGCCGGGCTCCACCGCCGACATCAACTACAGAACAGCTCCGCCCGGACTCCTACGGGAGCCGGGCTCCGCCGCCGACATCAACTACAGAACAGCTCCGCCCGGACTCCTACGGGAGCCGGGCTCCGCCGTCGACATCAACTACAGCACAGCTCCGCCCGGACTCCTACGGGAGCCGGGCTCCGCCGCCGACATCAACTATAGCACAGCTCCGCCCGGACTCCTACGGGAGCCGGGCTCCGCCGCCGACATCAACTACAGAACAGCTCCGCCCGGACTCCTACGGGAGTCGGGCTCCGTCGCCGACATCAACTACAGAACAGCTCCGCCCGGACTCCTACGGGAGCCGGGCTCTGCCGCCGACATCAACTACAGAACAGCTCCGCCCGGACTCCTACGGGAGCCGGGTTCCGCCGCCGACATCAACTACAGCACAGCTCCGCCCGGACTCCTACGGGAGCCGGGCTCCGCCGCCGACATCAACTATAGAATAGCTCCGCCCGGACTCCTACGGGAGCCGGGCTCCGCCGCCGACATCAACTACAGAACAGCTCCGCCCGGACTCCTACGGGAGCCGGGCTCCGCCGCCGACATCAACTACAGCACAGCTCCGCCCGGACTCCTACGGGAGTCGGGCTCCACCTCAGACATCAACTACAGCACAGCTCCGCCCGGACTCCTACGGGAGCCGGGCTCCGTTCTCGGTGTCAACTGCTGGTAAGCTCCGTCCGGACTCCTACGGGAGCCGGACTTCACCTTTAACTTTAATTGCAGAGGACTCCGCCCGGACTCCTACGGGGGCCGGGCTCCGCTCTCGGTGTCAACTGTTGGTAAGCTCCGTCCGGACTCCTACGGGAGCCGGACTTCACCTTTAACTTTGATTACAGAGGACTCCGCCCGGACTCCTACGGGAGCCGGGCTCCGCCCGCAGCTTCAGCTCCGAGAGGGTTCCGCCCGGACTCCCACGGAAGTCGGGCTCCACCCACGACCCCAACCGCCAGGAGGACCCCTCCCAGACCTCTACAGAGGTCGGACTCCGACTGCTGCCAAGCTTCAATCAACAGATCCGCGCCCCCTGGCAGGTCACAATAACAACCATGATCCTGTTCCACTTCCTGTAGCGGATTCCGCGCGACTCTGCTCCACCCCCTGTGGCGGACCCATTACTCTCTGACAGGCTGTGTCAACGGCCACGATTCTGCTCCACTCCCTGCGGCAGGTGCTGCGCGACTCCTCTACTCCCTGACAACTAGCGGCAACGGACGCCGCTCCACTACCTGCAACTGGCTCTACGTGGCAGGCCGTGATAATGGCCACGTGTCTACTCCACTATCCTTCGCAATAAATTCTCCTGACCACGGGCGGCCCACGACCAGACGGTTACAGACGTCGCCATCGATCCGTTACCTCCTCCGCCTATAAAAAGGGGGGATCCAGATACGTTGTTCTCTAAGCTCATTTTCTTATCTCAAAACTCTGCTAAATTCTCCGTTCGGGCACTCCATTCTTGTTGAGGCAGAGAACTGACTTGAGCGTCGGAGGGTCTTGCCGGAGCAACCCCACCTCCGGTTTAGACTTCCTTTGCAGGTCCCGGCGGCGACCGCGGCTTCCCCAACTCCAGCTTCTCCGGCGCAGGCAGATTTTTGCACCAACAAGTTCTATTCGTTTGGAATGGTGCATTCAAAGATGAAGTCCATTAATACTTGGGTTTTAATGAAAGGCCTCAGACAATACTGTAAATCCAACTCCGAAAGTTCTAGAGCCCACTTTGTAATTCATCTTAAGGTATCTGGATGATGGAGAATGACCTTGATCGACTGATCAGTAAGCAACATAATAGCATGAGCCTGAAAATAGGGTCGAAATTTCTTCACCATGATGACTAGCACAAAAATCAGCTTCTCCAACTTGAAGTATCTGATCTTTGCATCACGAAGGACTTTGCTAGTGTAGTATATGAGCTTTTGAATCTGTTCTTTTTCTCAGACAAAGACTGAGCTAATCGCTACTAAAGAAATGACGAGATATAGTAATAGCTCCTCACCAGGCTGAGGCTTCGTGAGCTATGGTGCCAAGCTGAGATATTGTTTCAACTCCTTAAATACCTTCTGGCACTTAGTAGTCCATTGAAAGTCTTTTAGCTGTTTGAGGGTCTGAAAAAAAGGGAGACATCTCTCGACCAATCTGGAGATGAAGCGATTGAGCGAAGCGACCTTGTCGGTCAGATGCTACATCTTTTTAATAATTTTTGGTGGTGTCATCTTAAGGACTGTCTTGATCTTCTCGAAATTTACCTCGATGCCTCTTCATGAGATCATAAATCCAAGAAACATGCTTGAGGTAACTCCGAAGACACACTTTACTGGATTCATCCTTATCTAAAATTAATGGAGAGTGTCGAAAGTTTCTTGGAGGTCAGCAATATGATCTAGAGTAGCTTGGCTCTTGACCAGCATGTCATTTACATATACCTCCATATTATGGTCAATTTAATCTTTGACGATCTTATTCACCAACCATTGATAGGTAGTCCCTATATTCTTTAAGCCAAAGAGCATCATCCTATAATAAAAAAACCCACGGTCAGTAATAAAAGCTATTTTTTTCTCATCCTCTATGCCATCTGGATCTGATTATAATTGGAGAAGACATCCATAAAGGTGAAGAGCTCATACCCTGAAGTTGCATCCATCGACTGATCGATTCAAGGCAACAGGTAGCTGTCCTTAGGACAGACTTTATTTAAGTCAGTGAAGTCGATGCACATACGTCACTTTTCGTTCACCTTCTTGATCAAGACAATATTCGCCAATCAGTCTGGATATATTGCTTCTTAAATAAAATCAGTCTTGACCAGCTTGTCCATATCCTCGGCTATAGCCTTCGGGTACTTCGGGGTGAAGCTTCGCTTCTTTTGCTTCACCGGATGACAGGTTGGATCCACCATTAAATAGTGAGATATGACTTTCGGATCTATGCCACTCATGTCCATGACCGACCAAGCAAAGAGATCCATATTTTCTTACCAAAGAGCGGTTAGCCTATTTTTTGTTACCTCGTCAAGGTGTGAGCCGATCTTCACTGTCTGGTTGGGATTCTCTTTCCTCAGCGGGACCTCCAGGAGGTCCTCAAATGGCTGGGCGCATTTCTCGATCAAATCATCTTGGGCATCCAGCCCTATTGAAAGTTCGGATCGAGCCTTTGCTTGGGGTGGCTAACATTTTGCTCGAAGCTTGGCAGCAAAACATTGTTGAGCCATAGCCTAGTTGCCTCGAATTTGTCCTACTCCATTCTTTGTTGGAAACTTCACTATCAAGTGATAGCTCGACATTACAGCCTTTAAAGTTCATAAACTCAGAAAGCCAAGGATTATATTGTAGACTGAAGAAAGTTTAACCATCAAAAAATAAATTTGGATCATCGTTCACTACGATGGAGTGCCCACTGTTACAGACAGCCTAATCATCTCCTCTGGAAATACCGAGCCTCTGAAGTAATCCTATATTGGGGTATCAAACCTACTCAATTAATCTGGAGTAAATCCCATTTAGGAGAAAGCAAAGTAATAAAAAACATCGATCGAGCTGTCGTTATCAATAAATATACAGTATACATTATAATCAGTAATATTAACAGTTGCAACCACCGCATCATTGTACGGGGCTTGCACACCCTCTATATCTTACTCGGTTAATATAATGGCATCCTCGAGTCCATCCTCAAGCTTCGGCCTCTTCATCTCGAAAAGCTTTGCTGACCCAGACAACCCTCCAGTTATCATATGGATTTCTCCTCGTATGGGTCGATCTTCTACTACCACCTGTCTTCCTGCTTCTTGTCTCTCCGACTGTGCCAGTGCTGGCTGTGGCTAAGACAAAGGGCATGGCTGCTGAGGCAAAGGAAGCAGCTACTGAGCCTTCAAAGGAGGTCGTCATGGAGGTGTTCTCCCTCGGATGAAGCGGTTCAATCTCCCCTACCTGATGAGCCTCTCAATCTCATCTCGGAGTTGGAGGCAATCTTCGGTATCATGACCATGGTGATGATGGTAGAAGCAGTACTTATTTGGGTCGGGCGCTCAGGTTTCATTCGCATCCTTGGAGGCTGAGACATCTCGGCTCGCACCTTCATCAATAGCTCCCTCCTGAAAATATTTAAAGGTGTATAATTAGTATAACACCTCGGAGGTGAGGGTTGTCAATCCCTTCTCTGAGGACTCCGAGATCGATGATTCTGAGGTTTCCCATTTTTTTGCCTTTGAAATGGAGATCGAGAGCGCAAACAGGTTCTCCTCTCTCGTCTTAGAGAGCATTCCTTATTCTGTCCTGTCATAATAAAACTGGCAGGAGCCTCTTCTGTGAAAACCTCCTCCATGCAGGTATATTTCTCCATACAGACAAGCATATCAGGATAATCTCGAGAAAAAATCTTTATCAACGACTTTTTAAGATCGTTCTTCAATAGTCTGCCCATCATAGCAGACATCACAACCGACTGGTCCAGATCACAAACCTCTAGGATCACCGTATTAAAATGGCTGACAAAGGTGCGAATCGACTCCCCCTCCTTCTGCTTGATGGTATAAAGATAGTCAGGCCGCTTCTGCTATCGCTGGCTGCTGACAAAGTAACGACAAAAAACCGGCACAGCTCTTCAAAAAAGTGAATTAAGACTGATTTCAAACTTAAGTACCACTATCGAGTTACCCCATTAAGAGTAGTAGGGAACGCTTGACAGAAGCCATCTGTCGCTCTTTGAAGGAGCATCGTCACCTTGAAAGTTTTTAGATGATCGACAGGGTCGGTAGTCCCATCGTAGGTCTCAAACTGGGGTACCCTAAAGTGTCGAGGGAGTGGCTCCTGCATTATCCTCGATGCAAAGGGTGGCTCGATGTTAAACCCTTCGTAGGGCTGTGCCAAAGAGGTATTATTGACAGTATTCTTGATCTTTTTATCGAGTGCCTAGAACCTTCTCTCTATGGTGAGATCCCGGACAGTGCAGGCTTCTAAATGTTGGGGAGAATGGCAATCAGGTGTTGAATCATGACCTGATTACGGGCTGAGAGATCGTCGCCTTGTCGGTTGCTGGGCCTTAAGGCGGCTCTGACGGATCTGCCTTCTCTCTGGACTCTGAGGAAGCACCCGTGGCTGCTCAGGTTGTGGTGGCAGCTGGGAAACCAGATTCGACGGGGGTGCCACCGCAGGAGGTGCTAGCGGCACCGTCGAGGGAAGTACTAATGGCACCGCCGAAGGGGGTACAAGAGCAGCCTGATCAAGCTGCGGTGCCATTAGTGGAGGCGCAAGAATAGTTTGGATCACCTAAACGGTGGCTGTCAAAGTCTAGACCTGCTGAAAGAGTAAGTTAAACTGGTTCGCCGTGACCAGCACTGGCTAGGTCGGTGGAGGAGTCTCCACCATCGGTGGCTGCATCTGACTGTCAGCCTGATTCCCTATCTGACGAGAGGCGACGGTGTTGGAGAAATGAGATGAGACTCGCTTTGGTGGCATAATGCGAAGATTGCACCCTTCCTCTATCTGTTGCTGCTTGTTTCAACTGAGGTCAGAAGGCGAGCAATTGAGCCTTATGCAGTGGTGCTGGAGTGACCTATAAAACAAAGTTTGAATCGAAGATTTTTGCTCCAGCGAGGACCCTCAACGCTCAAGTAAAGAATTAGAGAATAATGAAAGCAGTAACTGGTTCTTTGAGAGGGGTTGCTTATCTAGATCCTTGGGGCTTCAGTTATTTATAGAGAATATGGCTAAACAACCATAGGAACGTGCGGTTCCGAAGTTATCGGACTGTTGGATGTGCTGTTAGTGGCGAGATATTCGAGCCCCTATCTGCTCCTGTGAGATGTGGGGAGTTAGTTATATCCGAATTTATCCACTCAGTATGAACAGCTACTGCATGTGCTAGAAAATTGACTATCCGAGGTAACAGAGAATGCTCACGTGCTAGATGGGAGGCACATCAGACTGGATATAAACAGTTCAGCTCCATATGCTTTAGCTCAATGGTTGGGCCGGTAATCATGAAGATAGCTGGCTGGCTTGAGATATCCATGATAATACACTGATCGAGATATCTATGGTACCACCGTAATAGAAAGTAAGCATTCAGGATAGTGTGAAGCTTTGTTTGCGGTACAGTCATGATAAATGGCATACCCACAAGCATCTCGAATGATAGATCCCATGCACGAGCTTGATCGTGAGTTGTGGCTAGCCCAGTGTATCACCATCGCCTTTTCTTCAAACAGTTAGTGGGTAGCTATTTCTATCCTTTTTCTGTAGATTGGTCCCTCATATACCTCAAATGGGCTTGATCCATACAACACTTGGAGACCGGGATATTGGCTGGAAATGTTTCTCAATTAGGAGATCATGGGAAGTATGTATCGTGACATGTTGGAGGTCGTGCTCATGTGCTCTCTAGCCACCTAATCTTTTGTGCAGTGGTCCAATTAGTGGGACTAACGATCATCCGCAACCAAATCATATGCCCACCTTGATCAATGACATCATATTTGGCTCAATTGAAGATTATCTATCCATATTAAACTTCATCTTATTTTGACAAATGGGAGGGCTTATTAATACTCTTTAATAATCCAAAATTCATCCAAAAAGACTAATTGAAAGATATTATTAAAATTTTTTAATTTATATGAATATCTATATTTTTTTTAATAAATAATCGATATGGGACTAAATACACATCCATACGGATCTTCATATGCTCTTCCATTTAAATCCTAGCATTCTCGTCAAACTAAAGGTCTAAATTCATATATCCATTCAAAAACACCACAATCAATTCATGGTCAATCTAATAAACCCATGTTGCATCATTCCTTAGTTCACATAAATTATGGGCCGGATTTGGGTTCCTTGATCTTATACAAGTATCCAAAATATCTCAGCAAATAACCAATATGGTGCTAAATACACACCCACACAAGTTCTCATATACTCTCTCTATTTAAGCTCCAGTGTCCTCCTTAGACCAAAGATCCAATTTCATATATCTATTCATAAACACCATGATTGACCTGTCATTAGTTCAATGAATCTATACTGCAGTATCCTCTATTTTATATGGACTATGGATTGGATTGACTCTGAGATTATTTATAACAACCTAATATCTCATTTAAAAATTAGTCAGAAAGTATTATTTGGATTTTTTGATCCTATATAAGTATTTAAGATCTTTCCAATGAATAATCAATGTGAAACTAAATACACATTCATATGAATCCTCATATAGACTTACGCGATACTGGTATCTTCCATGTGTAGCAATTAGCATACATGATTTATTCAAGTAAAGAAGCATATGGTTGTTCTACCAAAAAAAAAAAAAAGGAACCATATGGTTGTGATTTCATTGGTCAAGAGCCATTTGATGGATATCTTCCCATTGAACAACAAAGATGTTATCATATGTGTGGAAGGAGTGACCTCCCAATAGGACCGAAATCGGATCAGATACAAATAGGATTCTAGCATATCCATATCCAATTTGTTTAATCTAATTAATACAAAACAAATACAGATATTATTTAGATGCAAAAATTTATATCCATATTTATTTTAAAAAAAATACAGATATAATTTAGATACTAGAAGTATGGATTTAATTATGGATATAAGTTAAATAATTAAATTTATAAATACAGAATCAAAGATATTACTAAATAGATAATAAATTAAGTTAATAGTATGTTTATATAGTTGTATATTTTTTTTAAAAAATTAATAAATATTATATAAAATTATATAGGATTATAGATAGATTCGGATATTCAAATACAGATCGGATAGTTGTCTATCCATATCTATATCTATTTTTTTGATAAATATAAATATAAATTTAGATATTAGTCAGATCTTTAAATTTTTATTTATATGAAAGATTTGAATGCAAAAATAAATTCAGGCGACTATTATCCACGCCATCCCACCTACCTCCTGAGATAACCCCGGACATAACTCTCTCTCTCTCTCTCTCTCTCTCTCTCTCTCTCTCTGAGTTGTAATGAGCTCGAGCACATTTTAAGGCCCAGATAAAACAAGAGCTCGAGGTTATTTAAGCCCATGGACCAGGATTGAGATTGGAAATTGAGACCCTCTCAACTTTTGGGTCAAGCCCGACTTGAAGATATGCTAAAACTTTTATAGCGCCCAATTTCGAGCTTGACGCAGCTCAAAAGCATAACTGAGCCGTGTTGGGCTCATGCCTGATTCTTTCGGGCTAGGTCAGGCTCGGACCTAAAGTTCAAACCTAAAGCTCCTGGCCTAGATCCGACCAGGTACAACGCCGTCCACTGACACCCCCCAAGCAAGAGTCCGGCAACAATTTGCAAAAGATTTTGTTATTTAAATAGACGATATATAATAAACACGGAATATTAAATAATGTAAAATCAACTATAGAGTCACATTCATGATCCTATTAGCCAATGACAGATAAAAAGACGCACATTCTAGGATTGATGCGACTTTCACGTGGTTATGAGAGAGATGGCTTGATGTGGAGGTATCACTTGTGACCTACGAATCTTGGGCGCCCTCGGTGATGCAACATTGTCGATTTTTACTTCCCATAAAATTATTATTTTATATAGCAAGACTAGTTAATTATTACTTCTTTATTATGCATGTTTTCCTACATGCATGCCTCAAGATTTATTGTGTACCTTTTATAGATTTTGTCGATAACTTTTGTCCATCAAGTTGGGAATCTATAGCTTTTGTAAGTTTTGGATCTTTTAGCTGCTTACGCTACTGGGATTCCCTTAATGTGTTGGTGCTACTTGGTGCTCTTTTTGTGCGCCGCGCGCGCGCGCGCGTGTTAATATATTTTTTTTTCCTTTGTGTTTGTTAATATTTCTTATGTATTTCCTCTTTTAATTAAAGAAATGCTAAGATGGTTGACCACATAAAGAAATAAGATTATTTGCATGAAAGCCTATATTCATTACTCAAGTGTTAATGTTGTTTCTTTAAGTTGCCTGCGAATGTTGATTTTTCAAATTATTTTTTGTATGTTTCCTTTCTTATGGATGTTCATGCTTTAGATCCAAATGCTTGCTGCTTGAGATGATAACAACCAATTTGGGTATTCCGATTAAAATGTTTTCATAATTAAGCTTATAATGATATATGGAAATGGACACTGTTTAATTAATATAGACAGAGACCTTAGTGGCTCTTACTGCGGATTTCTGAACGGTATCTAGTAATAAAAATGGTCTTCCTGAGGTGTGTCTCCTCGACAACCTTCATATGAAATATTTATATTTTAGAAAAATTGACAAACCTTTTGTGATTGTCGAACTCAAGATTTCACACAGATTGTTTTAGCTAATGATAGTTTGCTGTTTATTCACAATCTACGAAATTCCTACAACTTGGGTTGTAGACAGATTGTTGTTGCCCTAGTGATATAAATGCACCAATGTTTCTAAACATAGTCCCATTGGACTTTGATGGAACATTTTGAAACCCAAACCAGGCCCAATTATTCTTGTAGTTAGATTAGGTCCGTATATATTTAGGCCTAATAGATCTATATTGTCAAGCCAATTTGAGTATAAGCAATGGTCTAGTCTAATCAAAGTATGAGTCTGGGGTCCTTTTTGAATCTAAACTTGGATCAAATTCTTAGTAAGGCCTAGGACCAAGCCAAATTGGTGTAGTTTTATCATCTTTGATCAGAGAAGACTCGGGTCTGCTCAAACTCTTGGGAAGTATCCATTGTCCTACAATGTTCAGGTTCAGTTAAAATGGACGCAGACTGAACCAATTGGCATGGAAGTAGTACGTAATGGACTTCAGGAGGCCGTTCTTGGCAGGAAATAATGCATTAATTTGTTCAACCTAGTAGAGTTTGATCTTCTCTGTTCAATTTATATCCGGATCAATTTTTCATCATTAAACTAAGATAACCTACTAGGGCTGAAATCGGATTGGATACGGTTCAGATACCAGCATATCTATATCTATATTAATTTATTTTGTCTGACAACTACAAATACAAATATAGATATTATTCAGATATAAAAACTTATATCCATATTTTTTTAAAACAGATACGGATATAATTTGGATACTAAAGTATGAATATAATTATAATATATATTAGATAATTAAATTTTATCATTACAAAATCAAGAATATTATTAAATAGATGATAATTAAGTTAATAATATGTTATATGATTGTATATTTTTTAAAAAAATCAATAAATGTTGTATAAAATTACATAAAATTATAGATAAATTTGAAATTTGGATACGAATTGGATAGTTGACTATTCATATCCATATCCATTTTTCTTTAATGATGTAGATATAGATATGGATATCAGTCGGATCCTCAAATTTTTATCCATATTCTGATTTGTTTTGGTATGAAAATAGATATGGACGGATATTATCCATATCATTTTCATCCTTACTACCTGCAAATGAGTTGGATGGGCATTTATCGGTGAATTCAATGATCTTGAATGGACTATAGGTTGCTTTGGAACCTAAAAATCAACGATGTGACTGGACCGGACAAAACTAGTAGGACCTTTGCGTAAAGATTGCTAGAGATAAAACTGTGCCACATCAAACATGTTTTCTGAATTGGAGAGTATCCTAGCTCTACTTGGAGTGCAAAAGATTGAGACCGAATCAACCTAGGCTAACTATTTCATTGGGCATCACACCGGAGAAACTAGAATATGCCACAACTCTGCATTGAGATGGAATGGATTACCGTCAAATGAGACTTTCATCAATAGGAAGTCCAATTTGCTTTGGGACCATATCACAGTTTTGACTTCTTCATGTATACGACTACGAACAATGTTTTGGCATCTTTCTGTATACATTGAGTTTTTGCACTCTTCTCTGTTTAACTTTTTGTTTCTTGTTATTTTTCTAGTCTCATTATGTTAAACCTTTGAGTGTATTCATTATTAGATGGATCGATTCACTACTGAACTGATTGACCAGTCAACCACAGCAAATTCAAATATGGGTATTGTGTGTCTTTTCCATTTGCCTAGCTTGTGCGTGTGGCTTACGGTTGGATGGTCCACCAGCGGGTTTTGGACTTGGTCCAACCGATAAGCACTCCTTTATCCTCAGGGTTTCGGCTCTTCGCTTTCAGCTGATAGGTCCAGGATGAAGTTGTTTTCTTTTTTTTTCTCAGGATTATTACTTTTCCCAGCCTCCTAAGGCCAGAGTGTTAACCATCATAGAAGAAAGGGTGGGAGACTTTCACTTTCTTATAATGGCTATCACAGCAGTTAGGATAGTTACTCGTACAACAGTGTTGTGTGAACACATATGGTAGGCTCTAATTGTTAGCGGAAAGCCTTGGAATTTCTGTGGGAATGGGCTTCATGGTGTGTTTGTTGATGAAATAGTTTGACTGGTCAAAAAGAAATACGGGATAACTGTTATAGGATCAGAGAATTAGAAGGATGAGGAATGTTGGCAAGTTTATGAATTAGTTCTATAGTCATTCTTGCTTTGTATTTGACTAAACTGCACTGTGAGTTGATTTAATTAATACCGAGTTACCTGTGAATTGCCTGTATTTAACAAAATATGCAATTATGGACTCAGCAACACTGCTGTTTTAGTTAAAGCTTAAATGCTTTGCGATAAAATATTGTGCGTCAGTTCAATTGGGCATTTGGATATATGTGGTCCAGTTTATTAGAGCTCGGTTGCTCACCTTCCCAAACGCTTCTACGACCATATATATACTGAAAAGATCATCCTCTCTTTTTTAATCCAAAAAAAAAAAAACCTTCTCATTCACAAGCTTAATCCTTGACCATCTTTGCTTGATCCACCAACTCCAAAACTCTTTGAATCTACATATTACTC
>NC_025998.2:16169876-16265644 GCF_000442705.2 Elaeis guineensis | reverse complement strand
TTCCCTCTTCTCCTAAGCCGTTCAAAAATGTTTCTGTGATTTTGGAGTATGCTGCTCCTTTTTGTATTCCAACGCTCCCTATGCAGGAAAAAAAGGTCTGTCGCAGAGCTTTCGGACACGAGCACGGGTTCTGACACATGGCTCGTCCCAGTTAGTAGAGTTTTTGACCATCTTATTGAGAATCTTTCTGCTCTCATTCATGGAAAGCTGCGACCTCTTAACCTTGGGCAAAAAATGCGGCTCTCATTTTATGAACTTTGGAGATTTGTCCGCAGTTGATAAATTAAAGGAACTTGAGGTCCAAAGATGCAAGATAGGAGAAGCTTGCTGGACTTGGTGGGGAAGGTTTGATAGGCATATGTGTGTTACCAGTGTTTTGAAAATCAGAATGCTTTTGAGAGTAATCAGATATGTTGGGTTGCTTATATGCTCTTTGGACATAGCTAGAGCTAAGCCTTTCTGGTTGTTTTGTATGCTCTTCATCCAATAGTTATAAATATACTAGTGGCATTAAGCATCAGTCTTTGAAAAGGTGCTCTGTCGACAAACAGAATCTCATCTTTGGGATTACTCACTTCGCTTTGAATCCATTCGTAAATCCTTGTTGGTAATAGATATCATTATCCTCAAGTTGGGATGGTTGCACCCTGTGAGGTATTCTTTTTCTATATGGGAAATCAAGTTAGAATGCTGGTACTGAGTTGGAATGTGCGAGGTATGGATCTAGCCTCAAAAAGATGTAGCATCAAACAGATGGTTAGAGAATCCAACTTTGAAGTCTTATGCCTTCAGGAAACAAATATTAAAACCATAAATCAACATATTATTAAAGCAGCTTGTGGGAATAGTTTCAAACAGTGGCATGTGCGGCATGCAGTCGGATCGGCGGAGGGTATTCTAACTTGTTGGAACACTAAGTTGGTGGAGGGCTATCCTATACACAATGGTCATGACTCCATTAGCTCGGTGTTCACTCTCAAAATAATTGGTCAAAAATTTGTTCTCACAAATGTGTATGGCCCAAATGACATTAAAGAAAGAAAGTGTTTCTTTCGGGAACTGAGCAATATCAAAATGCTCATTGATAAGCCATGGGTCATGCTGGGAGACTTTAATGTGACCAGATACAACACAAACTGAGTGGGAGCACAGTATGATGGAAGTGTTAGATGTATGTCCTAGAAGTCAGATTGATCGGCACTTATAAAATTTTTTAAGAACATATTTTGTAATGTAATTTGATTATAAATAAAAAATTAGGTTCATTTTCATTTATATCTGTGTTTATTAAGTGTCTATAAATTGTCCATTGAGTTAATAGGTATAATAACGTATATTCTCAATAATTGAGAATTGAGACATGTGTCGTTAATAATTAATTTATAAACAACTTTCGATCGTAGATCATCACAGAAATGGTACTTGATCGTGAGAGATTGGCGGCACGATTACTTTTTTAGGGTAGATGGGTTTCGAATCTATAGTGTAGAGACACCGAAGCAGGAGTGCAAGTACTTGTTCAGAACAAGAATATTGAGCGTGATTAAACACGAGTAGTCACTAGGATATCTATCTTCTCATCAGTGATTAACTCAATGCTACGGTAATATATCTAGTTCTTAGACCTGTGGTACCTCGACTGTTCATAGTGAGGTTACTGTAATTTGATTATACCATAACTCAGCTCTTAGCCATATGGAGCCTTGAGATATATGTTGGCTGCAGTATATTCATATGGGAATAGAATGTGCATCAAGATGGAATCTATCAACCTCGATAGATGAGGAGTAGTCTTATGTAGATCAGATACTGAGTTCTAAAGCTATGGCCATGGCAGTATGAATGATAGAAAGGTATTTCCATAAGATTTCATAACGGACTCGAGTCGATTGATTCTAGCATATGACAAGAATCAGATTTGATGAGTTATCCTTAACCCATATCTTGTTGGGACTCACGATAGAAGAATCGAATCACACGGCAACCGCACCTAGAGGTTCAACCATTCGATTCTGATGGATTGCCACTACATAATGCTAGGTGTCACTGATGGATCATGAGATCAATTAAAATTATCTTGATGATCGATAATTCTAAATTAGATGAGTTGGAAGGAGTTTCAATCCATCGAAAGAGATTTCGATGATATCTGTGATGGAAATCATGATATATCCTACTATTAGATAGAATTGAACCTATGAGATCATACAAACAAAGATATTGGTCTAGAATTGCACAATTGAACTAGCGTAGCCTAATTAAATTAGAATTAATTAAATCTTAATTTTGAATTTAAAAAAATCATGTTAGCACATGATTAAACCCAATCTCTTCTTGATTTATATTCCCTATTGGATAAGGCTTGACCAAATCAAAGCAAGCTTATTTGGACACCAAAGAGTTGGAGTCCTAAAAGTCATTCTTTCATGTAAGAATTAAATAATGTGGGGGGGGGGGTTGCCAATAGTTGGTGCCCCACTTTTTCTTTGATGTTTTTGTTCACAGAAAGAGGGGCGCCCAAATGGATAAGATCCAAGGGTGGCACCACTTATGGATAGGGTGAGAGGATGAGGGCTTCATCCCTACTTGAATTTGAAGAGTTCAAATTTGATTTTAGATAAGGGATAAAGCTCATTTAAATTTAAAGAGGATTTATCCCCATGTGGATGAGGATAAAAGTTGTTTTGAATTTGAAGAGTTCAAATTCAAATGAGGGAAGATAAAGGTGGCACCTACAAGCTTTATCTTTATATAAGATGGCACACACCTTATTTTCTCATAGAGATTCTACAAAGAAATATGTGGAAATGAGAGGGAGGGGCCGCCAGATATGAGGAGTCCTTCTGCTTTAAGTCGTTTAACGACTTAAAGGCCTAAACTTTTAGGTTTCTAATTCTATAAATAGGCCTCTTGTTATATGTTTTATTCATTCCATTCTTAAGAGCCCTCCTGCTGTCTCCACGCCATCTCCCTCTCCTCTTTACTCTCTCTTCCTCTCCCATGCCCAAAGGTGTTGGGCTGATCCATCTGGTGCGCTCGAAGGGTCGGGTGCTGGTCGATCTATGCAAAGGAAGAAGAAGGCTGCGATCAAAGATTGATCGAAGTTCTGTTGGAGATCTGATCGAAGGCGGATTCAGGAGCTTGCTAGTCTATCTTGAAGAAGACAGATCAAAATTTGAGAAAGCATCTTAGTCCGAGCCCGAGTGGATACCTGTAGAGGTCGAACACGTGTGCGACTCGATAGCGAATCTCAACTCCATGATCATCGGACTGCGATGTTCACTATCTGTATAAGGTGGTGATACGATCATCGTGATAATAATCTGATTTAAAATTATTTTAAATTCTCTTGATCTTATATTCATGAATGATCTGGCATAGATCGAGATATGATCTTGATCGGATCGCATGCTGGATCAAATTTTTGAATTCTGCTGCATCCTGATTTAGTCGATCAGACGTGCAATTTTTTCTTCAGAAAGTTAGAAAGTTTAGTCGATTGTTGAGTTGTTTGGAACTAATTGAGATTAGTGCTAATAATAGATGCTTTACTTGGACAAACTATAGGGCCACCCCTAGTCTTGCCAAGTTGGATCGTTGCTTCGTCTCTATTAATTGGAATTTCGACTTTCCTATGGCTCACCTTTCGATTCTCCCTTGGCCGACCTCAGATCACACATCCCTATCCCTTAACTTTTCAGCTCTCTCTGCTGCTCAAAATAAAAGGCACATACCATTCCATTTTGAGAACTTGTGGTCCACTTATCCTGATTTGGAACAGCAGATTAAATCCTAGTGGATGGCCTGTCCAAGTAACACGGACGAAGGGAAGAGCCTTGTATTTAAACTCCATGAGCTCCGTGCAAACCTTAGGAAGTGGAGTGTTGTGCATGTGGGTAATATCAAACAGAAGAAAAAGGGTTATTGCTTGGTAACAAATAGTTGGATGAAATGGCGGAGGATGGACCCTTAAACACCTCCGAACAGGAAAAGAGAAGGATCTTAAAGTCTCAATTAGCCCAAGTCCTATTCCATGAAGAACTCTATTGGCGACACAGATCTCAAAGTCAGTGGATCAAGAAAGGTAACTGCAATATACTAGATTTTTTCACTTGAAGGCTTCCAAGCAGTGCAGGAAAAATACTATAACCGAAATCACTGCTAATGGGAGGATGTTACATCACTTAGACGATATCCACCAAGCTTTTCTCTCCTACTACTCAACCTTGTTTGGTTCTAGTAGTGCTTCATTGATTGAGGCCCGATGGGAGGAGCTATACCTTGAAGGTGAAGTTGATCTTCCACATTTGAAGCAGGATATCTCTGCAAATAAGGTCAAGGAGGCAGTATTCAGCTTGGCAAAGAACAAATCACCTGGTTCGGATGGCTTCCCTATTTCCTTTTATCAGCGTTATTGGGAGATACTTGGTCAAGACATCACAAAGGTCATCCTAGCCATCCAGAACCAAAAAACTGAGGCCTCTAGGTTCAACTATTCATTCACTTAATTCTCTGATTCCTAAAACTGCTGATTCACCAACTGTCAGAGATTTTAGGCCAATTTGTCTTGAGCATGCTATCATCAAGATTTTTTCCAAAATCCTAGCTAAGAGGTTAAGCAAATGTATCAATAGCTTGATCTCTGCTTCTCAAAATGCTTTCATTCATGATAGACTCATTTTTGAAAGCTATATTACCACATCCGAAGTTATTTCTCAAGATAAGAAAAGCAATTGCAAAGGAATCATGTGTAAGGTCGATTTTGAAAATGTCACGCCCCGAACCCAACACCCGGATCGGATACGTGATGGCCGCACACTCCTTAGAGCAAGTCCTAAAAAATATGCAAGACCAAAATAAATCATTACAACCTTAACATCCATAACAATTAATTTCAATAATAATTCATAAAATCTTGCATAATTACAATTTAAATTTCTTCAATTCTCTGATCAGATACTATGATACTGTATTTATCCTTCTGCTCACCCATAAATCCAAGCTATAGCCAATTATAAGCATCCTGTAACTCTGAGAAGAAAAAGAAAGATGAAGAGATGTGAGCTTTACAGCCCAATAAGAATTCTCATATCACACTGATATAATAATATAATCTAAAAATAAAGATAAATAATAAAATATAAAATTTGATGTTCAATGTCCAGAATAATGCAAATATCCATAAATTTTCTGTCTTGTTAAAATAGATGCATCATCATATGTTAACAGGTGAAACACTTTTATTCAACAATTATTTCATATCTTATCTTTCATTTCTCCTTTCATAATCACATAATTTTTAACATTTTCTTTTTAGTTCTGGACTATCCAAGTC
The DNA here is from genome assembly GCF_000442705.2 of Elaeis guineensis. Lineage (NCBI taxonomy): Eukaryota > Viridiplantae > Streptophyta > Magnoliopsida > Arecales > Arecaceae > Elaeis > Elaeis guineensis. The sequence goes on along the minus strand of NC_025998.2, from coordinate 16,260,309 downwards.
TATACCTCAGTCATCATCTGGATCGAATCCACTTAAAAAGCCTTTCAAGGCTGTCCCAGGATGAGCTCCTGGCCGGCTATCCCACGTACGAAAGTTCGTAAGAGGCTGTCCCAGGCATAAGCTCCTGACAGGCTGTCCCAGGCATGAGCTCCTGGCCGACTGATCCACCTATAAGTCAGTGGGGGCTGTCCCAGGCATAAGCTCCTAGCGGGCTGTCCTAGGCATAAGCTCCTGACCGACTGTTCCACATAACAAGGCTAGTCCATACCATATATCTCTTTCTTTTCATTTAATCATTATGTGTTGATTTCATCAAATCAATTCTTTCTTGCATTATGATCAATTCAGATATGTCATATCCATATAATCATGCCATCAATCTCTGATACATATATATTGACATAACATACTCATGCTCAAAATCAAATAACAGTATATCAGGTATAATAAATTCATCGATCTCAAATCCGACGATGCAAAATCAATGATGCAAGATCAATAGTAAAATAGCATATATATAATAGTGATCATGTACAGGGATTCTTACCTTTATCGATGACTGATCCAAGCACAGAAATCAATGTTTCTTTTTTGATTTATGAATTTTTTTAACAAAATATTCCACTCGATATTATATGTAGACAATCATCTCTTCATGACCCTGATCAATATAAAAATCACATATAGAGTAATTACCGATAATCGATCATAATAACACAAATCGAGGACCTCTCTTAGGATTAATCAAAATTAGGATTTATCTAAGTATCTGGATCCTCCACTAATCCATAAGACTTCTAGAGAGAAAAAATTCATAAAGAGAGAGAAAATTCTAAAGAGAGAAAGTAGAGAGAGAAAGTGGAGAGAGAAAATAGAGAAAAATTTTTTGTATCCTTCAGACGAGGCAATCATGATCGAGATCATCAAAGATCATATCAGGGTGACTCAATATGGATTAACCATGATTGATGTTATCAATTTCGAATAAAGATCGGATCGAGATCTAATCTACTGCACGAATTTCGAAGCAATCTCAGATCATCTTATTTTCATCTCAAGTTTATCCTAAGATCCATGATGAAATCAAAAAGAAAAAGACACTATAGAGATAAAATCCATTAAGAGAGAGAAAAAAAGTCTAGAGAGAGAATCTAGAGAGAGAATCTAAAGAGAGAAATTGGAGAGAGAAGGTAGAGAGAGGAGAGAGGAAAGAGGAAGAGAAAGGAGAGAGAGGAGAGAGAGAAAATTCACTCTTTCTTTTTTTTTCTCTTTCTGTTTTTCTTTTTCTTTTTCTTTTCTTTTCTTTTCCTTTTTTTTTCTTTTCCTTCTTCTTTTTCTTTTTTTTTCTTTTCCTTCTTCTTCCCACGGCCCTCTCTTGGGCCGAAACAGGGGATATCAAATCCCCTCCTTTGCTCGGCTGATCAAGGGCCGCAGCCGGCATGGCGGTGGCTGGCGACAAGGGCCGACGATCCCACAGCTCGGAGGGACCAAATCGATGGTCGGCGGTGACCACCGACGTTGAAAAATCGAAGAAAAATGGGCAAAATAGAGGTTTCTTCCGTAATAAAATACAGTGACTCCGGTCGCCGGTGAGCATGCACACCGGCACGGAAAGAAAAGGGGAGAAGAGAGGAAGGAGGAGGAGGCTCACCTTCGATATCAGTGAGGCTTTCTGACGAAAAATTGGACAGGCACAGGTCGGGTCTCTACGGTGATTTTCTGGCAATTGCCACCGACTGGATCTCGGGTCTTTGGTAAAAGAGAGAGAGGAAGGATCTCCTCCTTAAATAGAGCTGGAGGGGGCTCTTTTTCGACTCCGATTAAGAGTTGGTGAACGGAGGAAGAAGACTCCCAAAGGGAGTCTTCTCCTCTGTTTCTTTCCTCTTTTTTTTTTATGGGCTTTGGGCTTTTGGGCTTGGTCCAAGGCTCAAAATGGGCTGGGTGTTACATTCTCCCCCCTTCAAATAATTTCGTCCTCAAAATTAAGTTATGTCGTTCGAGATATATTCTAAAAATATATATATACATGCATCATGTCTTTTATTTTTCATGATCTTGTTATAACAAAAATTATTTGAAATCTCAAACTCATCCCCTTTTATTGATTTCTCAACTTTTTGAAGAACTGTAACATTTTAGACTTGTATTAATATACCACCATTATTTGTCTAATATATTTCACTCGAAATTCATAATTATCTCAGACTACCCTTGATAGAAAAATAAATAAAGGTCAAACATCGGGCACTCTTCACAATCATTGATTTCTTTCTTCTCTTGACCTTCCAACAAATTTTATATATAGACTCTCATCTTAAGAAAATCTCAATCTTCTATATCAGTCCAAGTAACAATATTAAATTTTAAAAAAAATATAAGATCTATGTCAGAACATTCTAAGTTTGAACTAATATCAGAACTATCAAGTTGTTAATAAACTTGAGATATCTAGAATTTCTTGGTATTATCTACAATGAAGCAACCTACTGATAAAAATTATCCGGCTATGATCAGATTAGATTAAAATTTATAGCATCATTTCATTATCAATAAAATCCTTCCTTATTTGCAACTAATATATTTCATCATAATATCTTTTGATTTAAAAGATTAATATTTCTAATCAATTTAATCCACCACGCTTTGCTGCGCACTCTAATCTTAATTTATCAAATTATATAAGTCTATCAAAGATAAAAATATCTTTATATGTTAGATCAATCCAGGATAGATCCAACCTTCAAATTTCATATAAGACTTAGGACAAAATTTTAAGTTTCTTTATTTTTACTACCTTTGGGTATAGCATATAAAAATTAAATCTTGATCCACTTCCTATGTTTGAAATCATTGCATAAATTTCATCACTTTTCAAGAATCCAACATGTCTAAAATCAATTGAAGTTAACCTTAGATTTACCTTACAATCATTTAGATAATTTTTAAATCAATCTTCCTTTTTAAAAGAATTAATTCTAACTTGACAAACTAGAAGAACTCAAGCCAACATCCTTAAGTAGAATCAACTTGATTATTTCTTATAGAGCTCCCTTCATCACAACTCTTAATATTAATCAATAAATCCATACAAAAATCTTATCCCTTGTATAAGTCATTCAAAATTTAACACTAACAAGATGTCTTAGTTCAATTTAAAAAAATCTAAACTTTGACTTGAATAATTAATACACTTCACCATCTTCAACAATTACAAGAAAAAATTAAAAAAAATCTAATCCAAAGATAATAATATGAATTATTAAAAATTTCATCATAACCTGTATATCATACTCTGACAAAATAAATTTTCTTCTTTAATTTAACAACAATATCAAAATACTTTTGATCCACTTAGAAAAGTAAACTTTTGATTTGAAATTCAATGCAACTTGAAAAATCAAGGAATCATATTCAGAATATGATATTTTGAGTAATCAAAGATTTCATCAAGATGTGTATCTCATATTCTCATAATAAAATTCAAGTATATTTTTCATCTAAGATTGAGTTTCATATATGACCTCTTATAGGTTCAGTGTTTAAAAATATTTTTCTCTCATATGATGTAATTTCTTCTTAGACCATACCCTAATTAACTTTCTTTGATAAGTCCAAAATTCATAATGCTCAGACAATTATCATCGAAATTAAAAAAAATATCATGATCTTCAATCATATAAGTTTTACATTCCAAAATCATCTAGTATACTCAACATAACTTATCAATACCTTCCACTTCATTCCAAGATCAACTCTTTTCATACTTAGGTCAACCTTACTAATTGAAATCTAAGATATAACTCGTCAATTCTATTATAGATATCACACGCCACTTATGCATAAATTTCATCTTAATATCTATTGATTCGAAATCTAATTACTGAATCATTTGTTTTATATCTATCATGTTCCTTATGATCATAACCTAAGTTTAAATATCACTAAAGTCATAATTTCAAATAATTATAATCTTAAGCTCAAATACCACTTAAATCATATTCTCTAATGATCATAATCTAAACTATAATATCATTCTATTACATCCTTAATGATTATAACCTTAAACTCTGATATTATCTATTATACTCTATTGATTATAATCTCAAAGTTTTGATATCACTTATATAACAATCTCTAGTGACCTTAAACCTAAGCTCTAATATCATCTTATCAAATCCTAATCACTTATATCATAATCCCCAATGATCATAACCTAAACTCTGTTATTACTCTGTAGTATTTAAATCACTTATATTATAATCCTTAATGATCATAACCTGAGCTCTGATACTACTTTGTCACATCCTATTGATCTTACTTAAAGTTTTAATATCTCTTCATAATCTCTAGTGATTTTAAACCTAAGCTTTGATATTATTTTATCACATCCTAATCATTTATATTATAATCTCCAATGATCATAATCTAAGCTCTGATACCATTCTGCCATATCCTATCACGTATATCATAATCCCCAATGATCATAACCTAAGCTCTGATACCATTCTGTCACGCCCTGAATCCAACACCCGGGTCGGATACGTGATGGCCGCACACTCCTTAGAGCAAGCCCTAAAGAATATGCAAGGCCAAAATAAATCATTACAACCTTAACATCCATAACAATTAATTTCAATAATAATTTATAAAATCTTGCATAATTATAATTTAAATTTCTTCAATTCTCTGATCAGATACTATGACACTCTATTTATCCTTCTGCTCATCCGTAAATCCAAGCCATAGCCAATCATAAGCATCCTATAACTCTGAGAAGAAAAAGAAAGATGAAGAGGTGTGAACTTTACAGCCCAGTAAGAATTTCCATATCACACTGATATAATAATATAATCTAAAAATAAAGATAAATAATAAAATATAAAATTTGATGTTCAATATCCAGAATAATGCAAATATCCATAAATTTTCTGTCTTGTTAAAATAGATGCATCATCATATGTTAACAGGTGAAACACTTTTATTCAACAATTATTTCATATCTTATCTTTCATTTCTTCTTTCATAATCACATGATTTTTAACATTTTCTTTCTGGTTCTGGACTATCCAAGTCTATACCTCAGTCATCATCCGGATCGAATCCACTTAAAAAGCCTTTCAAGGCTGTCTCAGGATGAGCTCCTGGCCGGCTGTCCCACGTACGAAAGTCTGTGAGAGGCTGTCCCAGGCATAAGCTCCTGGCGGACTGTCCCAGGCATGAGCTTCTGACCGGCTGATCCACCTGTAAGCCAGTGGAGGCTGTCCCAAGCATAAGCTTCTGACGGGCTGTCCTAGGCATAAGTTCCTGGCCGGCTGTTCCACATGACAAGGCTAGTCCATACCATATATCTCTTTCTTTTCATTTAATCATTATGTGTTGATTTTATCAAATCAATTCTGTCTTGCATTATGATCAATTCAGATATATCATATCCATATAATCATTGTTAGGATTTGACACCTCGAGATTCATCCCACATTGAGCCCACAGCGAGGTTCGCGGCAAAAAACAGAGTCCAACGAGACCAAGATCACCTGAATCGGAGCTCGGATGGAGGAGATACGAGCTTTTGAAGTCGGCACGAGAATCGAGGCGGCGGATGACCGCCGGCGACCGGCGGCGGGCGGCAGCGGCGCGGCCGCAGGCGATGGCGCGCGGGATGCGCGTCCCAGGCCCGCGTGGGATGCGGGACCCAGGCCCGCACGGGACGCGCGACCCAGGCCCACGCGGGACGCGCGACCCAGGCCTGCTGGCCCCTTGCCCCGGTCCACCGTGGACCGGGTGGTCCATGGCGCGGTCTGTGGACCGCGTGAGCGTTTCCCACACGTTTCTCGCGGTCCACGGCACTATTTTGTAGACCGGAGCACGATCTAAGGGCCGAGGAGGCTCCCGGTCTTGATTCGACGGTCCAGGAGGTTTTTTGGCTTTGTTTAGGACTCCTAATCCCTCTCTAATCATGTTTTAAGCTCTGTTTATGGTCTTTAAAAAGCCTGAGACGAACAGAGAAGAAGTGGGGCTCGGGTTTCTCGCCGTACAGCCATACGAACCCGATTGAAGAGAGAGAGAGAGGCTAGGGCGCTGTGAGAGAAGGAGCAGGAGGCTCCTGGACAGCGGTCGCCAGGCACTTCAGAGGTTCAGGGGGTCTCCAAGAGACAGAGAGCTTTTGTGAGGGAAACTTCATGTGAGAGAGAATTGGGTGTACAAGGGTTGAGGGTGAGGTCTCCTCTTGTAAAATTTCTTTTTCATAGTGAAGTTTGCATGCCCCGTGGAGGCGAGCCCTTTTGTGGCTGATCCACGTATTTTGATTATTTTTCTTCTGTTTTGTTTCTTCTTTCTTCCTGCTGCATCGCGTGGTACTGAAAGGATCTTGGGAGGTGGTGTCCTGGCCAGACATCCACCCAATAAGTGGTATCAGAGCCAGGTTGGTACAAGGATGCAGATTGCAGTGGTGGTGAGCAAGACTGAAGATGGAGAAAATAGGAACAATCAAGATGGAGATCAACAAGTTCGATGGTAAGAGGAATTTCTCCTTGTGGCAGGCAAGGGTGAAGGACGTGCTTATCCAACAGGGGTTGATCGATGCTCTCTTGTGCGATGAGAAGCCGACCACCATGGAGGTGCGGGATTGGAAACGGCTACAGATGCAGGCGGTGAGTACCATCCGCATGTACCTGGCGGATGAGGTAGTGATCCATGTGCTGAGCGAGACTTCCCCGACGGCGCTGTGGTCGAAGCTCGAGGAGTTGTACATGGCGAAGTCTCTCACCAATACTCTTTTCCTCTGGAGGCAGTTTTACCAACTGCGGATGACTGAGGGACAGAGCGTGCAGGAGCATTTGAGCCACTTCCAGAAGATCCTCACCGACCTTCTTAGCGTTGGCGAGAACGTTGAGGAGAAGACCAGGGCGCTGGTTTTGCTGGCGTCGCTTCCTTCTTCATACGAGTCCTTGGTGACTGCTCTTCTAGTAGGGAAGAGCACTGTCAAGATGGACGAGGTCACCGCGGCGATACTCCAGAACGAGGTTCTCAGGAGAGAGAACCCAGCTTCGAGCTCAGGTGTCGATAGCTCAGCTTTGGTGGCTTCTGGAGGTGCAGGAGGCGGTAGACGGAGCGACAGGAGATCGCAACGAGGGCGGTCTAAGTCCAGGAGGGACTTGAGCAAAACCAGATGTTACCGGTGTGAGGAGTTGGGGCATCTAGCCAGAGATTGCCCTCAACTGAAAAATTGGACAGTGGCTGCTGTAGCGACGGCCGGCAGTGATTTAGATGGAGATGTCTTTGAGATATCTGATGAGGTATCTGCTTCTTCCCAGCAGTGGATATTAGATTCTGCATGCCCCTATCATGTGTGTTGCAGAGAGGAGCAGTTTGACTCCCTGGAGAACAGTGAGAGCACTGTATATCTGTCGGATGGATCGAGCTGTGCGATCAGAGGTATTCGGACGGTCAGCTGGAGGACACATGATGGTGCAGTGAGGAGATTGGGGGAGGTCCGATACATACTCAATTTCAGACGGAATCTTATCTCACTTAGCAGACTGGATTCAAGAGGCTACAGGACGGTAGCTGGTGGAGGAATTCTGAGGGTGCTACGCGGCGATAGGATTGTGCTGGAGGGGAAGAAGGGGAGCAGAGGATATTATTACCTGGCAGGGAGCCCAGTGCGAGGTGGAGCATCGGGAGCCAGGTGGAGCCCAGAGCGAGGTGGAGCTCCAGGAGGCGGTTCGGGTACGAGACAGGAGACTCAGGAGGACGAGAGGCGACGTCGCAAGGTAAGATTCCTATTGCCGCAGGATGATGCCCCGAGCAGGTCTCAGGTCAGGAGGAGCACAGCATACGACGGAGATGGGATCGAGCAGCCTGGCTCGACTCCCATGTTTGCCCATCCATGATCAGCAAGCGATTGCCCCAGGGCATGGGGGCGAGGAGATCCAGAAGCTCTCGGAGTTTGGAGGAGGCCGAATATCGAGTCGAAGTGAAGATTGTTAGGATTTGACGCCTCGAGATTCAGCCCACAGCGAGGTTCGCGGCGAAAAATGGAGTCCAACGAGACCAAGATCACCTGAATCGAAGCTCGGATGTAGGAGATACGAGCTTTTGAAGTCGGCACGAGAATCGAGGCGGCGGAGAACCGCCGGCGACCGGCGGCGGGCGGCAGCGGCGCGGCCGCAGGCGGCGGCGGACGGGACGCGCGTCCCAGGCCCGCGTGGGACATGGGACTCAGGCCCGCGCGGGACGTGCGACCCAGGCCCAGGCCCGCGCGGGATGCGCGACTCAGGCCTGCTGGCCCCTTGCCCCGGTCCACCGTGGACCGGGTGGTCCACGGCGCGGTCTGTGAACCGCGTGGGTATTTTCCACGCATTTCTCACGGTCCACGGTACTATTTCGTGGACCGGAGCGCGATCTAAGGGCCGAGGAGGCTCCCGGTCTTGATCCGACGGTCCAGGAGGTTTTTTGGCTTTGTTTAGGACTCCTAATCCCTCTCTAATCACGTTTTAAGCTCTGTTTAAGGTCTTTAAAAAGCCTGAGACGAACAGAGAAGAAGTGGGGCTCGGGTTTCTCGCCGTACAGCCGTACGAACCCGATTGAAGAGAGAGAGAGAGGCTAGGGCGCTGTGAGAGAAGGAGCAGGAGGCTCCTGGACAGCGGTCGCCAGGCACTTCAGGGGTTCAGGGGGTCTCCAAGAGACAGAGAGCTTTTATGAGAGAAACTTCATGTGAGAGAGAATTGGGTGTACAAGGGTTGAGGGTGAGGTCTCCTCTTGTAAATTTTTTTTTTCATAGTGAAGTTTGCATGCCCCGTGGAGGCGAGCCCTTTTGTGGCTGATCCACGTATTTTGATTGTTTTTCTTCTGTTTTGTTTCTTCTTTCTTCCTGCTGCATCGCGTGGTACTGAAAAGATCTTGGAAGGTGGTGTCCTGGCCAGACATCCACCCAACAATCATGCCATCAATTTCTGATACATATATATTGACATAACATACTCATGCTCAACATCAAATAACAGTATCTCAGGTATAATAAATTCATCGATCTCAAAACCGATGATGCAAAATCAATGATGCAAGATCAACAGTAAAATAGCATATATATAATAGTGATCATGTACAGGGATTCTTACCTTTATCGGTGACTGATCCAAGCACAGAAATCAATGTTCTTCTTTGATTTATGAATTTCTTTAACAAAATATTTCACTCGATATCATATGCAGACAATCATCTCTTCATGACCCTTATCAATATAAAAATCACATATAGAGTAATTACCGTTAATCGATCCTAATAACATAAATCGAGGACCTCTCTTAGGATTAATCAAAATTAGGATTTATCTAAGTATCTGGATCCTCCACTGATTCATAAGACTTCTAGAGAGAGAAAATCCATGAAGAGAGAGAAAATTCTAGAGAGAAAAAGTAGAGAGAGAAAATGGAGAGAGAAAATAGAGAGAGAAAATTTTTGTATCCTTCAGACGAGGCAATCACGATCGAGATCATCAAAGATCATATCAGGATGACTCAATATGGATTAACCATGATTGATGTTATCAATTTCGAATAAAGATCGGATTGGAATCTAATCTACTGCATGAATTTCAGAGCAATTTCAGATCATCTTATTTTTATCTCAAGTTTATCCTAAGATCCGTGATGAAATCAAAGAGAGAAAGACACTAGAGAGATAAAATCAATAAAGAGAGAAAAAGATCTAGAGAGAGAAACTGGAGAGAAAAGGTAGAGAGAGGAGAGAGGAAAGAAGAAGAGAAAGGAGAGAGAGGAGAGAGAGAAAATTCTCTCTTTCTTTTTTTTTTCTCTTTCTCTTTTTCTTTCTTTTTCTTTTCTTTTCTTTTCTTTTCTTTTCCTTTTTTTTTTCTTTTCCTTCTTTTTCTTTTTTTTTTCTTTTCCTTGTTCTTCCCACGGCCCTCTCTTGGGCCGAAACAGGGGATCTCAAATCCTCTCCTTTGCTCAGTCGACCAAGGGCCGCAGCCGACATGGCGGTGGCCGGCGACAAGGGCCGACGATCCCACAGCTCGAAAGGACCAAATCGGTGGTTGGCGGTGACCACCAGCGTCGGAAAATCGAAGAAAAACAGGCAAAATAGAGGTTTCTTCCGTAACAAAATCCGACGACTCTGATCACCGACGTGCGTGCACACTGGCACGGAAAGAAAAGGGGAGAAGAGAGGAAGGAGGAGGAGGCTCACCTTCGACGTCGGTGAGGCTTTCCGACGAGAAATTGGACGGGCACAGATCGGGTCTCCACGATGGTTTTCCGACGATTGCCACCGACTGGATCTCGGATCTTTGGTGGAAGGGAGAGAGGAGGGATCTCCTCCTTAAATAGAGCTGGAGGGGGCTCTTTTCCGACTCCGATTGGGAGCCGGTGAACGGAGGAAGAAGACTCTCTTCGGGAGTCTTCTCCTCTGTTTTTTTCTTTTTTTTTTTTTTTTGTTATGGGCTTTGGGCTTTTGGGCTTGGTCCAGGGCTCAAAATGGGCCGGGTGTTACAGAAAAGGCTTCTGACTCCGTAACATGGAATTTCTGGTTGGAAGTGTTGTCTCATCGGGATTCGGTCTGAGGTGGATATCTTGGATTAGGACCATCCTTCATGATCCTATATCCACTTTGATCATTAGTGGTCAACAAGGAAGTTGATTTACTCACAAGAAAGGTATCAAACAAGGGAACCCTATCTCCCCACTTCTGTTTATTCTGGTAGCAGACACACTTGAGAGAATACCAAGAAAGGCATCATCTGAAAATCTAATCTCTGGAATTGGATCTAAACAGATTAGCGAGCAGATTTGTTGCACTCAATTCACGGATGATGCACTGATTTTCTGCAGCTATTCAATTCATCACATCCAACATTTAAAATTAATTCTCTATGCTTATGAGTTGATGTCTGGGCTGAGGATCAATTTTCTCAAAACCAAAGTCCTGGGGATTGGTCTATCAGAAATGGAGCTATCCAATGCCGCAACACTGTTAGGATGTCCAACAGGCAACTTCCCAATCTCTTAGTTGGGCATTCCTCTTCATTTCAGAAGTCTCAATGTTTCAGAGTGGAAATTCTTGGTTGATTGGAAATTCTTGGTTGATAGGATTAAGAAAAAATTATCGGTTTGGAAAAAAGGATCACTCACTTTAGCTGGACGCTTGATGTTGGTCAGCTCCGTGCTAAGCGCAGTGCCCTTATATTAGATGTCGGTGGTGCAAATTCCTGCAACAATTATTAAGAAAATTGATTGCTTGAGCCGAGACTTCTTATGGAACAATTTGAGCAATGGCAAGAGTATCAAATATCCTGTTAGTTGGAGACAGATATGCAGACCTAAAACTTTGGGAGGCCTGGGCATTATCAATCTCAGAGTTCCGAACAAGGTCTTGTTAATGAAATGGTGGTACAAACTTTATGATGAGAGCGAGCGGCCTTGGAGCTCATTGATACTGAAGGCCTACTGTTCTGAGTCAACACTGGGAGACTCCAACTCATGATGTACCAAAGCTTCTTCTCCTTTCTGGTGAAGTGTGCTAAAAGTGAAGGACACGGTCCAACAATTTTCGACGCTAACTGTTGGAAATGGACGTTTTGTATCCTTCTAGAATAATCCTTGGTATGGAGGTGTTCCCTTGCTAAGCGATTCCCTCACCGTTATGTGGCTGCTCTTCATACCTCAGGCTCGGTTTACCGCTTCTTCAGTGAAGACGATTGGTCTAGGATGTTTAGATTGCCTTTATGCTCGATTGCAAGAGAGGAGCTATAGGACCTGGTGAGGGTTAGAAGGAATGTGCAACTAGGAATGGACAAAGACATGAGATGTTGGAAATGGATACCAACCCAGCCATTTGTAGTGAGAAAAGCCTATTTCTTCTTGATGCATGGGGGGATGATCTCTTTTTTCAATAAAATGATTTGGAAAACTTTGTTACTTGAGAAGGATCTTCAATTGGTTGTGCTATCAAAATAGGGTGCTTACTACAAACAATTTGCCAAAAAAAGAAACTTCTGGTCCTCCTGTATGCCCTCTTTGCTCCAATTATTCGGAAACGCTTGATCATTTAATGTTAGGTTGTGTGTTGGGAAAAAAACAAAAATAGAGGAGGGTGGAATTAGTTCTCTGCGATGAGAACACTACACAAGCAACACAACCCGAGTTAACACTTTTTTTTTTTTTTTTGGTGGAACGGAATCTTCATTAATGCCTGGTCAAAGACTTCATTACAGTGTCTTTTTTATAGGCATTCGTAGTAATAGATGTTTCCATCCATTTAGTTCACATATTTACATTACTAACTAACATCCCACTACAAGACATGGTCGCCTTCACACTTGGTCCCGTAACAGCCACTAACTTAACTAAGTAACCAAGTAGATCATGGGAGATATGCACAAAGGCCACGTTTCCTAAATTCTAGTGCACTTTGAATCACCCACTTACACACGTTCAACACTCTCCCTTGATTCAAAGTTGCATACATCAAGGAGTGATCTAAAGTAGAAATGCTTGTTATAAGGAAGTGACTTAGTAAAAGTATCTGCAACTTATTCATATGTATTACAGTACTTTAGCTCCACTAGTCCTTTAGCCACCATGTCACGAATAAAATGATGTCGAATATCGATGTGCTTTGTTCTTTCATGAAAAGTTGGGTTCTTTGTTATTGCTATTGTTGCTTGATGGTCGCACATTATATTAGTAGCTCCTTTTTAAGGTTGACAAAGATCTTCAAGTAGCCTTCTCAGCCATAAAGCTTGGCAAACTGAAGATGCTGCAGCCACATACTCTGCTTCAAAAGATGATAAGGCCGTTATTGTTTACTTCTTTGAACTCCATGAAATAGCTCCCGATTCAAGAGCGAACACATTGCCAAAAGTGCTTCTTCTATCATCCACAGAACCTACCCAATCACTGTCTGAAAATCCAAACAAGTTAAAATTAGTCACATGTGAATATCAAATTCCATAATTCATTATCCCGATGATGTAGTGTAATATTCACTTAGCGGCTCCAAAATGATGCTTGGTTGGATTATGCATAAATCTGGTAACAACACCAATAGAAAAGGTGATATCCGATCTAGTATGTGTCAAATAAATCAGGCCACCAACCAAACTTTTAAATAATTTTGCATTTACCATTTTTGTACCATCTTCAAGCCTCAACTTCTCATTTATGTTTATAGGAGTGGCTGTCTCTTTGCAATTTAACATTTCAAACCTTTTCAGCAAATCTTTAGCATATTTCTCTTGTGATACAAAAATTCTTTCTTCACTTTGCTTAATCTCAAAATCAAGAATATAATGCAATAAGTCCAAATCTCTCATCTCAAATTATTTCATCATGCTTCTTTTAAATTCTTGTATAAGAAAATTTGAAGAACCCATGTATATCATATCATCAACATAAAGGCAAACTAAAAGAAAATCGTTACCTTTCCTTTTTAAATAAAGTGTGGGTTTATTCTCACTTCTTGTAAATTCATTTTGATAAAAATATGAGTCAATCTTAGTGTACCATACTCTCAGTGCCTGCTTCAATTCATAAAAAACTTTCTTTAGCTTGTATATCTTATCCTTCTTGTCATTAACTGTGAATCCACTAGGCTGACAAACATAAACTTCCTATTTTAATTCACCATTTAGAAAAGCAGACTTAACATCAAATTGATAGAGAGGAAATTTTAATTGAGCAGCTAATGCCAGAATAGTTCTTACAGTTTCAAATCGAGCAACTTGAGAGAAAGTTTCTTGAAAATCAATACCTTGCTGTTGTGCATACCCTTTTACTACCAGTCGGGCTTTGTACTTTTGGATGCTTCCATCTGCATTATATTTAGTCTTAAAAATCTATTTCAAATCAATTGTATTTTTACCTTGAGGCAAGTCTACTAACTCCCATATTCTACTTTTTTCAATAGCTGCTATCTCCTTTTTCATAGCATTGCGCCATTTCTCCTCTATTGCTTCACAAAGCTTATCGAATCTGAAACAAACAAAGCAAAATTACTAGTTTCATAAATTTCTGCTAATGATCTGAATTTTCGAAGGGGACTTTCATTAGGAGATTTTGAAGAAGTCGAGCAACTGCTACTTGGTGAGATTGGAAGAGATGAATTTGTCAAAGAAGTGTTTGTTCTTGCTGCAGTCGAGAAAGAAGTTGGATCTCCTAGTTCTTCATTAGGAACTTGAATTTCTGACTCTTTTGATTTGTCATTCTATTTTCAACTTGTATTTTCATCAAATATCACATTTATGCTAATAACAACTTTACCACTAATTGGGTGTATAATCATTATGCTTCGGATTGTGGGCAATAACCAATAAAAATACACTTTTCAGACTTCTCATCAAGCTTATGATGATTTTTAGAATTAACCAAAGTATATACAATCGATCCAAAAATTTTCAAGTGGCTTACCCTTGGCTTTTTACCTTTCCAAGCTTCATATGGAGTCATATTGAGGACAGCCTAGGTAGGAGAGATGTTTAGCAAGTATACTACTGTTGCAATAGCTTCTATCCAAAAAATATTTGGAAGGCCATTTCCTTTCAATAAATTTCTATCCATTTCCATCACTATGCGGTTCTTTTGTTCCGTTACACCATTTTGCTTGGGTGTGTATAGTGCTGTAAGTGCCTTATAGATGCCATTTTCATCACAAAAATGGTTAAATTCATTAGATAAAAACTTACCACCTCAATCTGTATGAAGGGCCTTTAAAGAACAACCACTTTGCTTTTCAACCAATGCTTTAAACTTTCTAAAAGCTTCAAATATTTCTGACTTATATTTTAGAAAATAAACCCAACTCATGCGGCTATAGTCATATGTGAACAAAATATCGACTCCCACTCAAAGTTTGAGTCCTCACAGGCCCACAAAGATCAACATGTATAAGTTCAAGAGAACATCTTGCTCTTCATGCCTTTCCAATAGGAAATGGCTTTTTGCATTGCTTTCCATATATGCACCCTTCACATACATTATCAAAAGAGTCAATCTTAGGCAATCCATTCACCATATCTTTTTGATTCAACAATTTCAAACCATTTATATTTAGATGTCTATATCTTAAATGCCACAAAAGAGATTCACTCTTCACATAAGCAGTCAATGCATGCCTATCAATACTTGAAATTTCAAGTGAGAACATTTTGTTTTGTATCATTTGAATATTAGCTATAATTTGGCTTGAACTTTTCTCTTTAATAGCACATGAAGCATTATCAAATAAAATAGAATACCCATTGGTAATTAACTACCCAACACTTAGCAAGTTGTGTGCCAAACTAGGAACATAGAAAATATTATGAAGATGCTTTACTTTACCATGATTTATTTTAACTACAATTGTACCTCTTCTTTCGACTTGAATTTTCTTATCATCTTCAAGTCTAACCTGCATCTTCTGTAATTCATTAAGATCTTGAAACAAAGATCTCGCTCCAGACATATGGTTAGAACATCCACTATCCAAAAATCAAACTTCATTTAATTCATCATTAATATGATAACAATGTTGGGAATAGTATCCCAAAGCCAATCGTCAGCCTGTTGACGGTTGTGCTCCTTTTGTATTAGTACATGAATTATAAATAAATAAAAGTTATTTTGGTATTTTTTCATCACAAATGTTTCATCTTCTAATGAACTCCTGTGTTGTGGTGAAGTCCTTAGGACTATTTAGACTCGACAAAGGAGGATTTGTCGCTTAGTCCTTAAACATGTTCGTGACCAAATGATACGTTGTTACCAAAGACGATAACGTTTATCGAGCATAGGTCGTTGTGTGCCATATGGGTTGGTTGTCCTCATAACCAAAGAGTGTGGAGACACTGGTATGGCATACAGGTGAGATGTAATGGTACATCTGCACTGAATGTGACCAACTCCAGAGCTATTTCTGCTGTCAAGATTTGCTCCGATGGGATATGGGTATAAATGTCCCTCCGACCTGAGACCGCCACGGTGACTTGCAAGCAACTCACTGCACTTAGGCACTGGACTACCTGAATTTCTAATTCAATGACGAAAGGCTGCTGGGTGTAGTCAAGTACTTGACTTGTCGGTGCGTGTGTCAAGATGGGATTGACCACTCCAGTTTAGGAGCTGTGTACAGTCGTGTTTTAATTTAGCAAAACCTTGGTCAGGGTAGTCCTAGTGAGGAGTCACAGGACTAATTTAGTTGTGCATAATTCGGATGATATCATCAGGGTTGACAGTTTAACCCTGAGTCGTCCTAAACACAGGAGTCAAAAGGGATGAATTATACGGTAACCATATTCACGTAGCTTCTGAATGTTGCGATTGTGATTATTCGACCTATCCGATCATCGGGTACTATTACTAGATGGTCACTTCGATTAGTACAGGAATTGGTTCCTGTGCTACCGGCTTAGGTTCGAACCTGCGGGGTCACACACATTAGTGGTTCCTTTCTGATCAGATGGCTGATTATGAGTCTTATGTGTCTGGGACTCTATGATTGAGAATTAGGATTCTCTGATCATGAGTTTCACACATTTTGGGTACCGGGGTCAAAATTTTGAATTTTAAATTTTGAATTTGAAATTTGAACTCTTTGATCAGGATTTCATATCGATGGTCTCTAATGCTTGATTGCCCATCGAATTTGGACTCAATATTTATGAGAGGTTTAATTAGTGATTTGATCGTTAATTAACTCAATTTGATTGAGTAATTATTTTTGGATCAAGTCCAATTGAATTGGATTCAGTTTGGATTGACCCGATTAGGTTAAATGTTGACCTAATCGCTAAGGTGGTTTAGTCCCTGATTTGATCAGGGGTTAGATTTAGTTAATTCCTGATTTGATTAGGATTTTATTGAGCCTAATTAAGCCTAATTAAATTGGATTTAATTTATTCTAATTGTGCTTAACCTATTTAGATTAGGTTGGCTCAATTAGGTTCAAACCACCTTGACTTTTCTCCCTGCGTCACCTCACTTCTTCTGTGCATATTTAAATTCACGAGAAGCAACTTCTCATGAATTTTCTCCACGCAGAAGCCATCCTACACCCATCCTTGTGCGCCAAATATCTGGATAAAAATAAGTTGGTTGGCCATTCAAATTCAAAAGAAAGTTTGAATTTGAATGAGCAACCAACTAATCCATGCGCCATGGTCTTATCTTGTGCGCCCCATATTTTACATGAGAAAATATTTCTCGTGTAAACTCTCCATGCACAAATCAACTCACGCCCCTTCTCTTCTCACGCACAAGTGGATAGGGATGAGTTGGTTTTGCATTTGAATTCAAATTTGATTTGAATTCAAATGTGCAACCACTTATCTTTATCCTCTCACGCGGATAAGACACGTTCGACATTGTTTTAAAAAGAGGAGAAAGGTGGGACGTGCGTAAAAAATTTTAAGAGAGAAACTTTGGGGCGTGAGGAAAGTTTGTGCGTAAGGTGAAGGTCCAAAACCTTCCGAGAGAAAAAGAAAGAAAAGAAAGAAAATTGAGCGCAGGGTTTCTAGTGTGTACCTTAGGGTTTCTACCTAGGGTTTGGGAAGTGAGATTGGTGTGCCACGAGTGTCGTGAGTCCACCAAATTTTAGGGAGAGATCCATCAGCCTCTCAAACAACCGTGCAAATGATCCGAAGCATCCGAGGAGTCGGCACACATTGATCGAAGGAGTTCGATCAACATCTGTCATCAAAAGGGTGAAATCACGAACTAGCATTCGTGAGGAGCTGATCAGACGAGAGCTTTGTGTGGACGATCCGCAGATGTCAGACATTTGTGTGGCTGTAACGTGACGATCAGAGCCCCCGACGGTGATCAGATTACGGTGATCGACTACCCGCAAAAGGTGATGTGTTCTGAACACAGTACTGTAAAAGGTTTACTGATTCAAATTTGAATTTCAAATTTAAATACATGCTGTTGTATCATATTTAGATCCTAGTGTAGAGTTAATTAGTATTAATTAATGAGATTAATTAATAATTTCGCTGTAAAATAATAATTTTGAAAAAATTTTAAAATTACCATTTTGCCCCTGCACAAAATTTTCGCTACAAACAAGCCATGAATAACTTGCTTTCTTCTTCTTTTTCTTCTACATAACTAACATGCTTTTCTTTATTCCAACAATTTGCCTCTACGTGCCCAAATTTCTTGCAATGATGGCATTGGATTCCATTCCGGTTGCCTCGATACTCATTGGATGGTTGTTGGTGATCATCAAATCACACACGGCCTCGACCTCGACTTCGACCTCGACCACAGAATCCATCTCAGCCATGATCTCTTCCTATAGCTCTATCGGACTTATTTTTGAGTGTAGACGTCTCCCCCTTCACCTTCTCTTCGACTTTCTTAGTCAATCTGTTCATTCTAGCATCATGAGCTTGCAAAGAACCTACTAATTCATCAAATTAAAAAACAGATAAGTCCTTAGATTCCTCAATAGCAGCAGTAATATGATCATATTTTGGAGTTAAACTTCTCAAAACTTTTGTAACTACTAATTTTTTAGAAATCTTTTTACCATATGATTTCATTTGGCTAACAATAGATGTAACTCTGGATAAAAATTCTTGCAACAATTCATTGTTTCTCATGAATAAAGTTTCAAAATCTCGACGAAGAGACTGAAGTTTTATAGTAATTACCTTCGATGATCCCTGAAACTCTTTTTGTAATATTGTCCAAGCTTTTTTTGCCGTAGTTGCAGTAGCGATTCTTGAGAAGATGGACTTGTGAATTGCTTGTTGAATGATAAATAGTGCCTTGGAATCCTTCTTTCTATTTTCTCTCAACTTTGCTTCTTCATTTGGATCTACATATCCATTCTTAACCAAATCCCAAAAGTCTTGTGACACAAATAAAGTCTTCATTTTAATGCTCCAAAATTCATAACATTCACCTTTAAAGATAGGAATTGAGGGTTGAGAAATGCTTAAGGAACTTCCAAAGGTTGCCATGTTGCTACCCAACAACTTACCTCCTCACAACAATATTAGCCATGAATTTGACTTACAAGTCTTCAAGTTGCAACAGCACCAATCACTTGTCTTTTGTTTGCCCACATGTAATCGGAACCTGGCTGCTCTAATACCAAAAATGTTGGGAAAAAAACAAAAAAGGAGGGTGGAATTAGTTCTCTGCAATGAGAACACTACACAAGCCATGGAACCAAAGTTAACATTGTTTGTTTTTTCTTCTTTTTTTTTTTGGAATGGAATCTTCATTAATGCCGGGTCAAAGACTTCAATACAGTGCCTTTTTTATAGGCATTTATGGTACCAGATGTTCCCATCTATTTAGTTCACATATTTACATTACTAACTAACATCCCACTACAAGATATGGTTGCCTTCACACTCGGTCATGTAACAGTCACTAACTCAACTAAGTAACTAAGTAGATCATGGGAGATATGCACAAAGGCCACGTTTCCTAAATTCTGGTGCACTTTGAATCACCCACTTGCACACGTTCAACACTGTGACTACTCAAGTATCTATGAGCTTTAACAACGTTCACCAGCTTTCTGGTAGTATCTATGAGTTCTAGCATCTTTGGAGACCCAAGATAGGTGATTCAGAATGGACTAAAGCCTAGAATGCTGTCTTAGCAACGGGTTATTGGTATATCTGGAAAGAAAGGAATAGCCGAGTTTTTAAATTTAAAGCTCTTTCACACTGGGTGGTCAGCAACCGGATTGTAGCCTTGTTTTCAGACTGGACGGTACATCCTCAAAAACTATGCAATAACAATTATAAGGAGGCAACTTCAACCTGCAAACCTGTCTACTTCCCCTATTTCCATAGGTAAGAATTAATATCCTGAGTTTTCCTTGGAAACCAAAACGATGACTGGAAACAGGTGCAAAAGGTTTGGCGTAGTGTTGACACATGAAAGCGGGGGAAGCGTAAAAAACTTTATTAGATTCTGTAAATGTCTGTAAGGATCTTAGCAGGTCTTTTTCAATCCTGTATATTTTCAGCGAAGCCTGTTTTTTTGTTAATGGTCTTCAGGTCATAGGAGATTCAGTTGTTTTGCTTGGGACCTTGTTTCTCCTAGGATCTGATGAGCCCACGTCCATTGGACGTGCATATCCTTATCTTTTTAATTAATATTAATATATTATTCTCTAGTAGAAGTACCTTACTTCCTCTGCTTTCTTCAAAAAAAAAAATTTCTCCAACATCTAAACATAAACAAGAATTCCTCGTTGGAAAGGTATTTGGTGGTGACACTTGGATCGACTTGACTACAGTCCTCTTACAGACGACATTCCTCTTCCAACCAAATTTGATTTAATAAATTAGCATGGAAGGTGTTGCTACTTGTTCTGATTGAGGTCGGAAAGCGAGCAATTGGGCCTTACATAGTGGTGCTGGAGTGACCTGCAAAATAAAGTCCGGATCAGAGATTTTTGCTCCGACGAGAAACCTCCGACACTCAAGTCAGGAATTAGGGAACAATGAAAGTAGTAACTGATTCTCTGAGAGAGATTGTTTACCTGGATCCTCGAGATTTTAGATATTTATAGAGGATATGGCTGAACAACCGTGGGAATGTGTGGTTTCGAGATTATTGGACGTGCTGTTAGTGGACAAGATATTCTAGCCCTTATCTGCTCCCGCGAGATGTTGAGAGTTAATTACATTCAAACTTATTCACTCAGGATGAATAACTACTGCACGTGCTAGAAAATTAGCTGTCCGAGACGACGGAGGAAGCTCATATGCCAGATAGGCAGCATATCAGACTAGATATAAACGTCTTAGCTTTACATACCTTAGCTCAAAGGTTGGATTGGCAAACACAAAGATAGCTCACTGGTCTGAGATATCCATAATAACACACTGATCTGAGGTATCCACAGTACCACTGTAACACTATCTCCCTACTCTTGAGTCTGAGAATTTAGGTGAAAAGAGTACCTTTGAAGTCGTATCTCAGATCTGGGGATGCACGCTCTCATGCTTTCACATGTATCCCCACCATTTAAAATTGATGATGTTAGGCTGATGGGTAGGGTTTGTTGCAAATGGTCGTGATTGATGGGACCACTCATAGCGAATTTCTTGAGATTTTAATTTTTCCAATGGTGGCTCTGTCTTCTTCTTCATCTTCTTAAATCTATTTTTTGAGTATATTGAGGAGGCGACTGCAATTCCCCTTCATTTCAAATTCTCGTTGTAACTCTCGAAGACGAGATGAATCCAAAGCCCTTAAGAAAGCTTGAACTGGTATTGACCTAGAAGGGATAGGCCAAAGTTCCATCCACTGATCCTCCGGCCCCAGTGGGTGGTGATGTAGAGATTCCGGCCACTGAATCAACTACCGCAGCTGTGGGAGATGAAAATTCTCTTTTGATTGCCGAGTCTACGATTTTCCCATTGGAGGCTGTGATGAAAACTCCACCAGAGGGGGTTCTAACAAAGGAGACTCCGATGGAGAAGACACAGACGACGGATGCAGGTAGTCATCTTGAAAAAGCTCTGACAATGGTGGCGGAGAGTAGGGAGCCTTTGGAGCAGATGGCTCCTATCAAATGCCTTCCCTTGATCATTTCCTAAGCAAGTCCTTCATGAGCAGCACCTTCTGCTTCATCTGCAATGGAGAATCTAAAGACTGCGGTGGAGTTTCTGAGAAATTTTTTTTCTCCTGCTAAAAAATAGTACCTGGATGAACAATGGGCTCAACAGCAGATGACGAATGCCCTTAGGTCTCTTGCTCAAGTAAGGAGTCTTTGGATCTTTTCCTTTGATCTCCTGCAGCTTGCTATATTTAATAGCTTTGGCATATAGGTTGGATACTATCCAGCCAGCTTTGTCGGCTCCACCTCTGAAGCTTCAGCATTAGAGCTTACAGCGGCGAAGGAAGAAATAGATTGGCTGAAGTATCTTTTAGAACAGAAAAAATCAGCTACCATCGAGTTGACCAAGAAAGTCAACTGTTCTAAGGATGTCCTTCGAGAAGCTCAAGAAATGATTGATCATCCAAATGACGAGTTAAGAAGGATTGAGAAGAAGATTGAAAACCACGAGAGGCAAAGGTCTGGGATTGAGAGAGATTGTCATCGAGCCCGTAATGATATAGAGCACCTAAGAAGGATGCTCAAAGGAAGAAGGGGTCGAGACTCTACCCCTCCTGAGATTCATTCTCAAACGAGCCCCAGCAGAAGCTCAGCTAAAAAGGTCAAAACCTCAGAC
Organism: Elaeis guineensis; assembly: GCF_000442705.2. NCBI lineage: Eukaryota > Viridiplantae > Streptophyta > Magnoliopsida > Arecales > Arecaceae > Elaeis > Elaeis guineensis. The sequence continues at coordinate 16,238,108 of NC_025998.2, read as the reverse complement.
AGATCGGGCCGTAAAGAGAAAACACCTCAAAGGGATGAAGGTTCTGCCTCCAAGAGGATTCGGGTGACTCAGGAGTTGTCTGTACCTCGGAGTGAATTTCAGGAGGCTCTGACAAATGTAGAGTATCTGAAGGAGAAGCTAAAGGAGAAGAGAGAAGGTTAGGCTTTCCTCCATTGCCAACTCTTAGATCAGGAGCTTCTCACTATGAATGCTCTCAAAAGAATAGATCAGTTGATGAAAAGAGGAGCTGAAATCATAAACCAAGCTTGCAAGACAGCATTCTCCGCAGGCTTCGAGAGGTGTAAGATAATGGCTCGGGCGCATCTTCTTGCTGACAGTGTCGAGCTTCTACAAGCCAGTTTTTCAGATGAAAGTCTAAAGGCCATGACAGAAGACAGCACAAGAAGGTTCACAAAAATATCCCAATGAATTATTGAGACAAAGAAAGTTGATACGGCCACCCAGACAGAAGAGATTGCTGGCATTGAGGAGGGCTGTGTTGAAGTGAATCACCTTGATAGCGCTCTGAGGTAATGATGTATGTTTCTTTTGTTATCTGGACTTTGTAATCATTTTTATGTAAATGAATAAAACTCATTTTTGTTATTAATGTTCATTATGTTTGAATGGATGAGTGCAAATCACATTTTGAGCTATATTAGCTGAATTCCAATCCATACTAGGAATTTAGTTATGATTCAAATCATAAGGCACAATCTAAGCCATAATCCGAGCTATAATCTGAGCTATATGACTCATACCTATCATGCAGGTTTTGAAAGAATCGAGATTTAAATTACCTCCATGTGGCAGGTACTATCGCACATCTCTTCATGTCCCTTCAAAAATAGTGTTGGACATGATTTGCCTACCACTGGCATTAACTGCCATATCCATGGCAAGAGCCGTACCTGATTGGTGATTGCCATGCATCAAGCATCCGTTCAAGCTTCATCGATTCATGCCTCCAGTAATTAATGCTCTAAGAGAAGGTGTCATTTAGAGATCTTCTGAGTTTGGATTTATTTAAACCCCAAACGAGACAGGCTTCTAAGATTTTCGATCATCCTTTTCTTTTGCCGTAGGTTCCTCTTCTTTGTCTTTCCCTTCAAAGCTTTCCTTTACTGCGAAGGGAATGAGTTCTGGAGACTCCGACTTTATCCTGCTAGAATTCCAGTCTTAGCTAACGGAGAGAGATGTGGTACTGCTCTATGAGCAGTTTCAGATCCCTCCGACATTCCAACTGAAAATTCTGGAGCCGAATAATCGAGTCTGTCAACATCCCCCAGACCGGATGAGCCTCTATGTGGAATGTTTTCGGGCTGAGCCGAGGCTTCCCCTTCATCCCTTCTTTGTAGCCCTTTTTCAATATCTTGAGATATTGTCGAGTTTGGTAGTCCCGAATTGATGGCGGCATATCTATGGTTTTACTGTAGTATGTGTATTGACTAGGATTGATCCCAGCATCACACTTTTTCATTTTTTCTTCAGCCTCAAGAGGTATCCTGAATCATGCGAGTGGTGGTATGTGTGCCACAAAAGAAGAAGAATGTTCACCCATTGATTCAGGATGCTCCTTCCACTGTCCATGACTGGAAAGAATATTTTTTCTTCATCTCTCAGATGTCAGGTGAGGATTGGGGACTCGTCATCTGGGGTGAATCTCAAGAGATCATGTTGAAGGAGCCTTCATTGGATCAACACTTGAGGTAGGAGGTGAAAACCTTGTGCAACTTTAAGGTCCCGGTACTGAAAGAGCTCCTATCAATGCAGACATTATTTAATGTCGGCATCAGTCAGGTTGGTCCCCAAGGTGCGCATGGATCGCCTGCCTCAGGGCCTTGCATTCTCTGATTTTTACTTTACCTTTATGCTAACCACTTGATTGCTTTGGTTGTAGAGATGGATTCAAAATTGCTGAAAAAACTGAAGTAGAAGGCCCATCGAAAAAAGACAGCAGAACCTGCGAGTGGTCGGAGCTCCCACATCAAGATTAAAAGTCCCTCCATGCCACTAGCTTCTGGGTCAAAAAGATCAGAATCTCTCCATGCCGATGACTTCAGAATTGTGAGGATTCAATCTGGCTCATTTGCATCGGCTTTTGATGGGGATCGAAGAAGCCAAACAGGTCGAGTCTTCGAAGAAGTGATTCTGGGCCTGCCGACCTCTCAAGTTGTCGACTTCTCTCCAGAAGAGGCACCAATCTAGGTAGCTGGGGCTTTTGGGACCTCACCGATCGAAACTTCTGGAACCGCACCAATCAATCTAAAGCTCGAGGCTTCAACCTTGAAAGACTACAAACTGGTGCACGAGCTATTTACTAGGATGCTCCTTCTGACTGTTGCAAATGAGCTGCTAGCCGAATCGCACGGAGAGGTAAGAAAAGGAGCTGTGGAGTGCTTCATCCAGATAAGTTCAAGCTCCTACAATATTTTATTTATTCTAAGCATGCACTTGTGATATTATTGATAAGAGACTTTCTCTTTCTAATAGCTCGCCCATTATCTAAACAGATATATGAAGCATTCCTACGAGATTTCGACAGAAGCGAGGAAGCACAAGGCCAATGTTGAAACACTAAAGTTATGAAGGACAAGACTGAAAAGGAGGCTAGAGAGACCTCCATGAGGGCTGACGCTATCATAAGGAGGGCTGAAGATGCTGAAGTGGCCCTGAAAGGAGCTGTTGAGGAAAACTCATGACTACTAGGCATCCAAAAAGCACAGGTAGCACGAATAAAGGAGCTTGAAGCTCTGCTGAAAAAGAATAAAGCTGCGATTGAGGCAGCAAAAAAGAAGGCAGTAGAGGCGGAGAGAGGTGCTGAGGCATGGATCAAGGCTACCGCCACAAAGGTCATTGAGGACTTTCAGATGTCAGAGAAATACTACGACAAGAAAATCAAGTTTGCCGCTGATGCTTATATCGATGGGAAGCAGTTGGTCCAGGACAGGATTATTGTCAAGTTTTCAAAATTAAATTTGAATTTTTTGAATTTAGTCTGGAGACCCGCTGTAGCCGACGCACCCACGACGGGCACTCCCACACCAGATGCTGCCCCTTAGGCTTTCTGTTTCTTTTTTATTTGTATTTGGATCTTTTAAGATCATTGTAAAAATTTTGAAGAAATAAATGAAGATTATTTTTCTAGGTCATTGTAAAAACTTTGAAGAAATGAATGAAGTTTATTTTTCTTCATGCCCTCCGCATTTCATTTATGCTTGTATATTTTTATTTAGCACGCAGAGACTAGCTCCGATCTAAGAAACTTAAAATTACCCCAATCAAAAGGATATTTAATCCAATTCTAACCTTAAGAAGTTAGATTAATTCATCCTGATCTAAGGGACTCTGAGCTTCGCCATAAACTTAGTTCTGATCATAGGAAGTTAAGTAGAAATGTTTTCAATGAAGAAACTTTAATGAAAATAATTTTGATTAAAGGAACTTCAGCAGTTGGAGTTTCGATCAAAGAAACTTTGGTTCCAAATTAAGAAACCTCAGTAGTCGAAGTTCTGATCAAAGAAACTTTGGTTCCAAAGTTTTGATCAAAGAAACTTTAGTTTCAAACTAAGGAATCTCAGCAGTTGAAGTTTGGATCAAAAAAACTTTGGTTCCGAACTAAGGAATCTCAACAATTGAAGTTTCGATCAAAGAAACTTTGATTTCGAACTAAAGAACCTCAGTAGTTGGAGTTGAACTAAGGAACCTCAGCAATTGGAGTTTCGATCAAAGAAACTTTGATTTCAAACTAAGAAACCCCAATAGTTGGAGTTTCGATCAAGGAACTTTGGTTTCGAACTAAGAAAACTCAACAGTTGAAGTTCTTATCAAAGAAACTTTAGTTTCGAACTAAGGAACCTCAGTAGTTGGAGTTTCGATCAAAGAAACTTTAGTTTCGAACAAAAGAACCTCAGCAGTTGGAGTTTTGATCAAAGAATCATCAGTTTCGAATAAAAGAATCTCAACAGTTGGAGTTTCGATCAAAAGAATTTCTATTGAGATGATTCTGATCAAAAAAATCTTTAAAAAGTTAGTTCTGATCAAAAAAACTTTTGTAAGATCAGTTTTGATCAAAAAAATTTCTATTTAGATGATTTCAATTAGAAGAATCTTTAAAAAGTAAGTTTCGATCAAAAAAACTTTTGTAAGATCAGTTCTGATCAAAAAAACTTTTGTTGAGATGATTCCGATCGGAGAAATCTTTGAAAAGTCAGTTTCGATCAAAGAAACTTCTGTAGGGTCAGTTCTGATCAAAAAAACTTTTGTTGAGATGATTTCGATCATAAGAATCTTTAAAAAGTCAGTTTTGATTAAAGAAACTTTTGTTGAGCTCATCGGACAGGAGTTTCAGCTTTTTATGCCACTTTTATATGCAAACATGAATTGATGAATCTACAAATTTATATATATAACAACATGATGTTACAACATCATTGATAATATATACGTAGGTTGGTCGAATTTCATGGTCTAAGGAGTGGAGTCCCATCGAGTTGCTTCAGTCGATAAATCCCCGGACATACCACTTCATCCACCTAAAAGAGACCTTCCCAGTTGGGTGATCACTTCGTTTGCTCAGTGGGCTGTGAAACTTCAGCTCACTGCAACGTCAGGTCGCTAGCTTAGAATTCTTTGATCTTGACCTGGGCGTTATAATATTTAGCCACCCTCTGACGATAAACAGCCATTCTTATGGCGGCTTGTTCCTTACTTTCTCGATCAAATCGAGATTAGCCCAGAGCCACACTTTGGTATCTTCATTGTACTCTTTAACTCTAAGGGATGGGAGCCCAAATTCTACAAGTATGATTGCTTCAGTGCCAAATGTGAGATTAAGGAGTCTCGTCAGTTGGAATTCTCTGGATGGTCTGGTAAGCCCACAACATATGATGAAGCTCATTTATCCATGATCCCTCTGTCCGATCTAACCTGACTTTTAAGTCCTGTAGGAGAGTTCTATTGATCACTTCTACCTCTCCATTTGCCTATGGGTGGCCTACTGATGTGAAACAATATTCTATTCCATGGCTTTCACAGAATTCATAGAGTCGAGCACCACTAAATTGCCTAGCATTGTCTATAATCAGCACTATGGAAAGACCATACCAGCAGATAATAGATGTTCAAATAAAATCCTTTACTCTTGCCTCGGTTATGCGGACCAGAGGCTCGATTTCGATCCACTTTATAAAATAATCAATAACCATCAGAAGAAACTTGTGTTGACCTAACGCTCGAGGAATAGGACCAAGAATGTCCATTTTTCATTGAGCAAATGGCCAAGAGGCACCGACGGGAGTCAGAAGTGTTGCCGATTGATGCTGAATATAGAAATTTCTCTGATACCAATCTCACTTCCTGATGAAGCTATCTACATCTTGTTGCGTAGTGGGCCAGTGTAGTCCTGTTGAAAAATCTTGTAAGACAGGGATCTACCCCCCAAGTGACTTCTGTAGATTCTTTCGTGAACCTCTCGTAGCATATAATCAGCCTCAGATGGGTGCAAGTACTTCAGGAGATATAGAGAAAACAACCGCTTGTACAGCTTATCATTAGACAAGACATAGTGAGCGGTCTGCTTCCTTATCTTTCGGGCCTCCTTGCGATCAGATGGTAACTCACCCGACCTTAAATACTTGAACAGAGGATCAATCTAGCTGGATTCTTTATCAACTTGTTGGATAACAAGAGACTATTCGAGGCTCAAGTTCTTTAATATCTCGAAGTAGGTCTCCTTTGCTAAGTCAACGGGCAATAAGACTACTAATTTTGACAGTACATCTGTCCTGACATTTTTTGCTATGAAAACCTGTTGAATACCAAAACTCAAAAAGGATAAGATTAAATCCTTTACCTTTTAAAGATATCTCTTCATATTTTTCTCTCGAACCTCATATGCATCCTTGACTTATCCAACTACCAATTGGGAGCCATTGAAGACCTTCAGATTTTGAGCCCTACTTCTCTAGCAACTTTTATGCCAGCAATTAGAGCTTCATACTCTACTTCATTATTGGCAGTTGAAAATTCAAAGAACAAAGCGCACTCTGCCACATCATCTTCAGGATCAGTTAAGATAAGTCCAACTCCTGATCTTGATGAATTTGACGAGCCATCGATATGCAAGATCCATAACTCCTCAGGGTCAGCCCCCACATCTACTTCTTAACTTCTCGAACTTTCTCCAGCTTTTGAAGTCTCTCCATTTTTTGAGCCTTCTCCACTCTTTGAGTTCTATTCGTTTGGAATGGTGCATTCAAAGATGAAGTCCATTAATACTTGGGTTTTAATGAAAGGCCTCAGACAATACTGTAAATCCAACTCCGAAAGTTCTAGAGCCCACTTTGTAATTCATCTCAAGGTATCTGGATGATGGAGAATGGCCTTGATCGACTGATCAGTAAGCAACATAATAGCATGAGCCTGAAAATAGGGTCAAAATTTCTTCACCGTGATGACTAGCACAAAAATCAGCTTCTCCAACTTGAAGTATCTGATCTTTGCATCACGAAGGACTTTGCTAGTGTAGTATATGAGCTTTTGAATATGTTCTTTTTCTCAGACAAAGATTGAGCTAATCGCTACTAAAGAAATGACGAGATATAGTAATAGCTCCTCACCAGGCTGAGGCTTCGTGAGCTATGGTGCCAAGCTGAGATATTGTTTCAACTCCTTAAATACCTTCTGGCACTTAGTAGTCCATTGAAAGTCTTTTAGCTGTTTGAGGGTCTGAAAAAAAGGGAGACATCTCTCGACCAATCTGGAGATGAAGCGATTGAGCGAAGCGACCTTGTCGGTCAGATGCTACATCTTTTTAATAATTTTTGGTGGTGTCATCTTAAGGACTGTCTTGATCTTCTCGAAATTTACCTCGATGCCTCTTCATGAGATCATAAATCCAAGAAACATGCTTGAGGTAACTCCGAAGACACACTTTACTGGATTCAGCCTTATCTAAAATTAATGGAGAGTGTCGAAAGTTTCTTGGAGGTCAGCAATATGATCTAGAGTAGCTTGGCTCTTGACTAGCATGTCATTTACATATACCTCCATATTATGGTCAATTTAATCTTTGACGATCTTATTCACCAACCATTGATAGGTAGTCCCTATATTCTTTAAGCCAAAGAGCATCACCCTGTAATAGAAAAACCCACAGTCAGTAATAAAAGCTATTTTTTTCTCATCCTTAATACCATCTGGATCTGATTATAATTAGAGAAGACGTCTATAAAGGTGAAGAGCTCATACCCTGAAGTTGCATCCATCGACTGATCGATTCAAGGCAACAGGTAGCTGTCCTTAGGACAGACTTTATTTAAGTCAGTGAAGTCGATGCACATACGTCACTTTTCGTTCGCCTTCTTGATCAAGACAATATTCGCCAATCAGTCTGGATATATTGCTTCTTAAATAAAATCAGTCTTGACCAGCTTGTCCATATCCTCGGCTATAGCCTTCGGATACTTCGGGGCGAAGCTTCGCTTCTTTTGCTTCACCGGATGACAGGTTGGATCCATCATTAAATAGTGGGATATGACTTTCGGATCTATGCCACTCATGTCCATGACCGACCAAGCAAAGAGATCCATATTTTCTTACCAAAGAGCGGTTAGCCTATTTTTTGTTACCTCGTCAAGGTGTGAGCCGATCTTCACTGTCTGGTTGGGATTCTCTTTCCTCAGCGGGACCTCCAGGAGGTCCTCAAATGGCTGGGCGCATTTCTCGATCAAATCATCTTGGGCATCCAGCCCTATTGAAAGTTTGGATCGAGCCTTTGCTTGGGATGGCTAACATTTTGCTCGAAGCTTGGCAGCAAAACATTGTTGAGCCATAGCCTAGTTGCCTCAGATTTGTCCTACTCCATTTTTTGTTGGAAACTTCACTATCAAGTGATAGCTCGACATTACAGCCTTTAAAGTTCATAAACTCAGAAGGCCAAGGATTATATTGTAGACTGAAGAAAGTTTAACCATCAAAAAATAAATTTGGATCATCGTTCACTACGATGGAGTGCCCACTGTTACAGACAGCCTAATCATCTCCTCTGGAATTACCGAGCCTCCGAAGTAATCCTATATTGGGGTATCAAACCTACTCAATTAATCTGGAGTAAATCCCATTTAGGAGAAAGCAAAGTAATAAAAAACATCGATCGAGCTGTCGTTATCAATAAATATACAGTATACATTATAATCAGTAATATTAACAGTTGCAACCACCGCATCATTGTACGGGGCTTGCACACCCTCTATATCTTACTCGATTAATATAATGGCATCCTCGAGTCCATCCTCAAGCTTCGGCCTCTTCGTCTCGAAAAGCTTTGCTGACCCAGACAACCCTCCAGTTATCATATGGATTTCTCCTCGTATGGGTCGATCTTCTACTACCACCTGTCTTCCTGCTTTTTGTCTCTCCGACTGTGCCAGTGCTGGCTGTGGCTAAGACAAAGGGCATGGCTGCTGAGGCAAAGGAAGCAGCTACTGAGCCTTCAAAGGAGGTCATCATGGAGGTGTTCTCCCTCGGATGAAGCGGTTCAATCTCCCCTACCTGATGAGCCTCTCAATCTCATCTCGAAGTTGGAGGCAATCTTCGGTATCATGACCATGGTGATGATGGTAGAAGCAGTACTTATTTGGGTCGGGCGCTCAGGTTTCATTCGCATCCTTGGAGGCTGAGACATCTCGGCTCGCACCTTCATCAATAGCTCCCTCCTGAAAATATTTAAAGGCGTATAATTAGTATAACACCTCGGAGGTGAGGGTTGTCAATCCCTTCTCTGAGGACTCCGAGATCGATGATTCTGAGGTTTTCCATTTTTTTGCCTTTGAAATGGAGATCGAGAGCGCAAACAGGTTCTCCTCTCTCGTCTTAGAGAGCATTCCTTATTCTGTCCTGTCATAATAGAACTGGCAGGAGCCTCTTCTGTGAAAACCTCCTCCATGCAGGTATATTTCTCCATACAGACAAGCATATCAGGATAATCTCGAGAAAAAATCTTTATCAACGACTTTTTAAGATCATTCTTCAATAGTTTGCCCATCATAGCAGACATCACAACCGACTGGTCCAGATCACAAACCTCTAGGATCACCGTATTAAAATGGCTGACAAAGGTGCGAATCGACTCCCCCTCCTTCTGCTTGATGGTATAAAGATAGTCAGGCCGCTTCTGCTATCGCTGGCTGCTGACAAAGTAACCGACGAAAAACCGGCACAGCTCTTCAAAAAAGTGAATTAAGACTGATTTCAAACTTAAGTACCACTATCGAGCTACCCCATTAAGAGTAGTAGGGAACGCTTGACAGAAGCCATCTGTCGCTCTTTGAAGGAGCATCGTCACCTTGAAAGTTTTTAGATGATCGACAGGGTCGATAGTCCCATCGTAGGTCTCAAACTGGGGTACCCTAAAGTATCGAGGGAGTGGCTCCTGCATTATCCTCGATGCAAAGGGTGGCTCGATGTTAAACCCTTCGTAGGGCTGTGCCAAAGAGGTATTATTGACAGCACTCTTGATCTTTTTATCGAGTGCCTGGAACCTTCTCTCTATGGTGAGATCCCGGACGGTGCAGGCTTCTAAATGTTGGGGAGAATGGCAATCAAGTGTTGAATCATGCCCTGATTACGGGCTGAGAGATCGTCGCCTTGTCGGTTGCTGGGCCTTAAGGCGGCTCTGACGGATCTGCCTTCTCTCTGGACTCTGAGGAAGCACCCGTGGCTGCTCAGGTTGTGGTGGCAGCTGGGAAACCAGATTCGACGGGGGTGCCGCCGCAGGAGGTGCTAGTGGCACCGTCGAGGGAAGTACTAATGGCACCGCCGAAGGGGGTACAAGAGCAGCCTGATCAAGCTGCGGTGCCATTAGTGGAGGTGCAAGAATAGTTTGGATCACCTAAACGGTGGCTGTCAAAGTCTAGACCTGCTGAAAGAGCAAGTTAAACTGGTTCGCCGTGACCAGCACTGGCTAGGTTGGTGGAGGAGTCTCCACCATCGGTGGCTGCATCTGACTGTCAGCCTGATTCCCTATCTGACGAGAGGCGACGATGTTGGAGAAATGAGATGAGACTCGCTTTGGTGGCATAATGCGAAGATTGCACCCTTCCTCTATCTGTTGCTGCTTGTTTCAACTGAGGTCAGAAGGCGAGCAATTGAGCCTTATGCAGTGGTGCTGGAGTGACCTATAAAACAAAGTTTGAATCGAAGATTTTTGCTCCAGCGAGGACCCTCAACGCTCAAGTAAGGAATTAGAGAATAATGAAAGCAGTAACTGGTTCTTTGAGAGGGGTTGCTTATCTAGATCCTTGGGGCTTCAGTTATTTATAGAGAATATGGCTAAACAACCATAGGAACGTGCGGTTCCGAAGTTATCGGACTGTTGGATGTGCTGTTAGTGGGAGAGATATTCGAGCCCCTATCTGCTCCTGTGAGATGTGGGGAGTTAGTTATATCCGAATTTATCCACTCAGTATGAACAGCTACTGCATGTGCTAGAAAATTGACTATCCGAGGTAACGGAGAATGCTCACGTGCTAGATGGGAGGCACATCAGACTGGATATAAACAGTTCAGCTCCATATGCTTTAGCTCAATGGTTGGGCCGGTAATCATGAAGATAGCTGGCTGGCTTGAGATATCCATGATAATACACTGATCGAGATATCTATGGTACCACCGTAATAGAAAGTAAGCATTCAGGATAGTGTGAAGCTTTGTTTGCGGTACAGTCATGATAAATGGCATACCCACAAGCATCTCGAATGATAGATCCCATGCACGAGCTTGATCGTGAGTTGTGGCTAGCCCAGTGTATCACCATCGCCTTTTCTTCAAACAGTTAGTGGGTAGCTATTTCTATCCTTTTTCTGTAGATTGGTCCCTCATGTACCTCAATTGGGCTTGATCCATACAACACTTGGAGACCGGGATATTGGCTGGAAATGTTTCTCAATTAGGAGATCATGGGAAGTATGTATCGTGACATGTTGGAGGTCGTGCTCATGTGCTCTCTAGCCACCTAATCTTTTGTGCAGTGGTCCAATTAGTGGGACTAACGATCATCCGCAACCAAAATCATATGCCCACCTTGATCAATGACATCATATTTGGCTCAATTGAAGATTATCTATCCATATTAAACTTCATCTTATTTTGACAAATGGGAGGGCTTATTAATACTCTTTAATAATCCAAAACTTCATCCAAAAGGACTAATTGAAAGATATTATTAAATTTTTTTAATTTTATATGAATATCTAAATTTTTTCTAATAAATAATCGATATGGGACTAAATACACATCCATACGGATCTTCATATGCTCTTCCATTTAAATCCTAGCATTCTCGTCAAACTAAAGGTCTAAATTCATATATCCATTCAAAAACACCACAATCAGTTCATGGTTAATCTAATAAACCCGTGTTGCATCATTCCTTAGTTCACATAAATTATGGGCCGGATTTGGGTTCCTTGATCTTATACAAGTATCCAAAATATCTCAGCAAATAACCAATATGGTGCTAAATACACACCCACACAAGTTCTCATATACTCTCTCTATTTAAGCTCGAGTGTCCTCCTTAGACCAAAGATCCAATTTCATATATCTATTCATAAACACCATGATTGATCTGTCATTAGTTCAATGAATCTATACTGCAGTATCCTCTATTTTATATGGACTATGGATTGGATTGACTCTGAGATTATTTATAACAACCTAATATCTCATTTAAAAATTAGTCAGAAAGTATTATTTGGATTTTTTGATCCTATATAAGTATTTAAGATCTTTCCAATGAATAATCAATGTGAAACTAAATACACATTCATATGAATCCTCATATAGACTTACGCGATACTGGTATCTTCCATGTGTAGCAATTAGCATACATGATTTATTCAAGTAAAGAAGCATATGGTTGTTCTACCAAAAAAAAAAAAAAAGAACCATATGGTTGTGATTTCATTGGTCAAGAGCCATTTGATGGATATCTTCCCATTGAACAACAAAGATGTTATCATATGTGTGGAAGGAGTGACCTCCCAATAGGACCGAAATCGGATCAGATACAAATAGGATTCTAGCATATCCATATCCATATTTGTTTAATCTAATTAATACAAAAACAAATACAGATATTATTTGGATGCAAAAATTTATATCTATATTTATTTTAAAAAAATACAGATATAATTTAGATACTAGAAGTATGGATTTAATTATGGATATAAGTTAAATAATTAAATTTTATAAATACAGAATCAAAGATATTACTAAATAGATAATAAATTAAGTTAATAGCATGTTTATATAGTTGTATATTTTTTTAAAAAATTAATAAATATTATATAAAATTATATAGGATTATAGATAGATTCGGATATTCAAATACAGATCGGATAGTTGTCTATCCATATCTATATCTATTTTTTTTGATAAATATGGATATAAATTTAAATATTAGTCGTATCTTTAAATTTTTATTTATATGAAAAGATTTGAATGCAAAAATAAATTCAGGCGACTATTATCCACGCCATCCCACCTCTACCTCCTGAGATAACCCGGACATAACTCTCTCTCTCTCTCTCTCTGAGTTGTAATGAGCTCGAGCACATTTTAAGGCCCAGATAAAACAAGAGCTCGAGGTTATTTTAGCCCATGGACCAGGATTGAGCTTGGAAATTGAGACCCTCTCAACTTTTGGGTCAAGCCCGACTTGAAGATATGCTAAAACTTTTATAGCGCCCAATTTCGAGCTTGACGCAGCTCAAAAGCATAACTGAGCCGTGTTGGGCTCATGCCTGATTCTTTCGGGCTAGGTCAGGCTCGGACCTAAAGTTCAAACCTAAAGCTCCTGGCCTAGATCCGACCAGGTACAACGCCGTCCACTGACACCCCCCAAGCAAGAGTCCGGCAACAATTTGCAAAAGATTTTGTTATTTAAATAGACGATATATAATAAACACGGAATATTAAATAATGTAAAATCAACTATAGAGTCACATTCATGATCCTATTAGCCAATGACAGATAAAAAGACGCCACATTCTAGGATTGATGCGACTTTCACGTGGTTATGAGAGAGATGGCTTGATGTGGAGGTATCACTTGTGACCTACGAATCTTGGGCGCCCTCGGTGATGCAACATTGTCGATTTTTACTTCCCATAAAATTATTATTTTATATAGCAAGACTAGTTAATTATTACTTCTTTATTATGCATGTTTTCCTACATGCATGCCTCAAGATTTATTGTGTACCTTTTATAGATTTTGTCGATAACTTTTGTCCATCAAGTTGGGAATCTATAGCTTTTGTAAGTTTTGGATCTTTTAGCTGCTTACGCTACTGGGATTCCCTTAATGTGTTGGTGCTACTTGGTGCTCTTTTTGTGCGCGCGCGCGCGCGCGCGTGTTAATATATTTTTTTTTCCTTTTGTGTTTGTTAATATTTCTTATGTATTTCCTCTTTTTAATTAAAGAAATGCTAAGATGGTTGACCACATAAAGAAATAAGATTAGTTTGCATGAAAGCCTATATTCATTACTCAAGTGTTAATGTTGTTTCTTTAAGTTGCCTGCGAATGTTGATTTTTCAAATTATTTTTTGTATGTTTCCTTTCTTATGGATGTTCATGCTTTAGATCCAAATGCTTGCTGCTTGAGATGATAACAACCAATTTGGGTATTCCGATTAAAATGTTTTCATAATTAAGCTTATAATGATATATGGAAATGGACACTGTTTAATTAATATAGACAGAGACCTTAGTGGCTCTTACTGCGGATTTCTGAACGGTATCTAGTAATAAAAATGGTCTTCCTGAGGTGTGTCTCCTCGACAACCTTCATATGAAATATTTATATTTAGAAAAATTGACAAACCTTTTGTGATTGTCGAACTCAAGATTTCACACAGATTGTTTTAGCTAATGATAGTTTGCTGTTTATTCACAATCTACGAAATTCCTACAACTTGGGTTGTAGACAGATTGTTGTTGCCCTAGTGATATAAATGCACCAATGTTTCTAAACATAGTCCCATTGGACTTTGATGGAACATTTTGAAACCCAAACCAGGCCCAATTATTCTTGTAGTTAGATTAGGTCCGTATATATTTAGGCCTAATAAGATCTATATTGTCAAGCCAATTTGAGTATAAGCAATGGTCTAGTCTAATCAAAGTATGAGTCTGGGGTCCTTTTTGAATCTAAACTTGGATCAAATTCTTAGTAAGGCCTAGGACCAAGCCAAATTGGTGTAGTTTTATCATCTTTGATCAGAGAAGACTCGGGTCTGCTCAAACTCTTGGGAAGTATCCATTGTCCTACAATGTTCAGGTTCAGTTAAAATGGACGCAGACTGAACCAATTGGCATGGAAGTAGTACGTAATGGACTTCAGGAGGCCGTTCTTGGCAGGAAATAATGCATTAATTTGTTCAACCTAGTAGAGTTTGATCTTCTCTGTTTCAATTTATATCCGGATCAATTTTTCATCATTAAACTAAGATAACCTACTAGGGCTGAAATCGGATTGGATACGGTTCAGATACCAGCATATCTATATCTATATTAATTTATTTTGTCTGACAACTACAAATACAAATATAGATATTATTCAGATATAAAAACTTATATCCATATTTTTTTAAAACAGATACGGATATAATTTGGATACTAAAGTATGAATATAATTATAGATATATATTAGATAATTAAATTTTATCATTACAAAATCAAGAATATTATTAAATAGATGATAATTAAGTTAATAATATGTTTATATGATTGTATATTTTTTAAAAAAATCAATAAATGTTGTATAAAATTACATAAAATTATAGATAAATTTGAAAATTTGGATACGAATTGGATAGTTGACTATTCATATCCATATCCATTTTTCTTTAATGAATGTAGATATAGATATGGATATCAGTCGGATCCTCAAATTTTTATCCATATTCTGATTTGTTTTGGTATGAAAATAGATATGGACGGATATTATCCATATCATTTTCATCCTTACTACCTGCAAATGAGTTGGATGGGCATTTATCGGTGAATTTCAATGATCTTGAATGGACTATAGGTTGCTTTGGAACCTAAAATCAACGATGTGACTGGACCGGACAAAACTAGTAGGACCCTTTGCGTAAAGATTGCTAGAGATAAAACTGTGCCACATCAAACATGTTTTCTGAATTGGAGAGTATCCTAGCTCTACTTGGAGTGCAAAAGATTGAGACCGAATCAACCTAGCTAACTATTTCATGGGCAGTCACACCGAGGAAACTAGAATATGCCACAAGCTCTGCATTGAGATGGAAATGGATTACCGTCAAATGAGACTTTTCATCAATAGGAAGTCCAATTTGCTTTGGTGACCATATCACAGTTTTGACTTCTTCATGTATACGACTACGACACAATGTTTTTGGCATCTTTCTGTATACATTGAGTTTTTTGCACTCTTCTCTGTTTAACTTTTTGTTTCTTGTTAATTTTTCTAGTCCTCATTATGTTAAACCTTTGAGTGTATTCATTATTAGATGGATCAGATTCACTACTGAACTGATTGACCAGTCCAACCACCAAGCAACATGTACAAATATATGGGTATTGTGTGTCTTTTCCATTTTGCCTAGCTTTGTGCGTGTGGCTTTACGGTTGGATTGGTCCACCAGCTGGGTTTTGGACTTGGTCCAACCGATAAGCACTCCTTTATCCTCAGGGTTTCCGGCTCTTCGGCTTTCAGCTGATAGGTCCAGGATGAAGTTGTTTTCTTTTTTTTTCTCAGGCATTATTACTTTTTCCCAGCCTCCTAAGGCCAGAGTGTTAACCATCATAGAAGAAAGGGTGGGAGACTTTCACTTTCTTATAATGGCTATCACAGCAGTTAGGATAGTTACTCGTACAACAGTGTTGTGTGAACACATATGGTAGGCTCTAATTGTTAGCGGAAAGCTTGGAATTTCTGTGGGAATGGGCTTCATGGTGTGTTTGTTGATGAAATAGTTTGGACTGGTCAAAAAGAAATACGGGATAACTGTTATAGGATCAGAGAATTAGAAGGATGAGGAATGTTGGCAAGTTTATGAATTAGTTCTATAGTCATTCTTGCTTTGTATTTGACTAAACTGCACTGTGAGTTGATTTAATTAATACCGAGTACCTGTGAATTGCCTGTATTTAACAAAATATGCAATTATGGACTCAGCAACACTGCTGTTTTAGTTAAAGCTTAAATGCTTTGCGATAAAAATATTGTGCGTCAGTTCAATTGGGCATTTGGATATATGTGGTCCAGTTTATTAGAGCTCGGTTGCTCACCTTCCCAAACGCTTCTACGACCATATATATACTGAAAAGATCATCCTCTCTTTTTTAATCCAAAAAAAAAAAAACCTTCTCATTCACAAGCTTAATCCTTGACCATCTTTGCTTGATCCACCAACTCCAAAACTCTTTTGAATCTACATATTACTCTTGTCATGGAAAATAACTTTGCAAACCCTATAGGACATATCTCTGAAATCTTTTATGTCTAAGCCGTTTTAACTAGATTAGTGCATCATACATGTTGAACAAAGATATTTCGCATCATGTTCTTGTGTACATTCTTCTCCTCAAAGTATGTAAGCATTCTTTATAGTTTTAAGATTTTTTTTTTAATTTTTTTTTTGTGCATTTAGAGAAAAATTTGCTTTAATTAGCTGATGGTTATGTGCTCGTCTAGGATATCACCAACTGTGCTCATCTATCATGCTGAAGATGATGCCATTGTCCTTGTCTTAACCGCATCATCTTCATTTTATTATAGAGTCTTTTCTTGTGTCAACTATTTTATTGGGGAGCTTTATATCATGTTGTATTAAAAGATTGACTCTAAGAATCACCTTTTAAGGTTCTTAAAAGCATCATATTTAACAAATAAAAGTTTCCCACTATATGATAACAATGGTATTTGTGAAAGCATATACAGTGGATATATGTACCTGATTTCCCACTTCTGCTTTGTTAATATTGGAATTTATTCCAATATCTTCCTAGTTGACCTTCAAAGCAACCATGACATGTGTAGTGGCTTGGATTAAAATACTTGCAAATCATTGAGAAGCATCAACTATTTGGAGAGAACAAGGAGAACTTAGGTGGCATGGAATACTTTGCAAGTATCATGATATTCGCTTGCTTGATGGAAAAGTCTATAATGATCCCCAATTGCCGGAGACCAGGGAAATAACAATTGCTTAAGCATGTCTATTATAATAAAAGACGACCCTAAAATTATTTTTTTAGCTTAATTAACTCTAGAATGTGATCTTCAATATATAATATAGCTAGGGTGGTTAGATAAAACAAATTTGGTTACCCGTTCGAAGATTTCTTAAACACAATAGTCCACTTCGAGGAAATTTTTATGCACAAAATTATCTTATTAAAGGCACAAAAAAAAATGTTGGAAACATGAAACCAACGTAGTATTGTTCATCGAAAAACCTGTGATTGCTCGTCTTCAACGAACCCCCGGACCAACCAAAACCCAACACCTCAAGCAAATCCCTTGGTTCCATGATCCACCATGGCGTATGTTCCCCTCCATTCCTACAACACTGACATAAACACCTGACCCTAGGAGACACCACACCATATTTCCAGGAAATTATTTTATGAAGGGCCAACACCCATGCTATGGCTTCAAACATGATTCACCAATTATATTTAAGCTAAGGCCAGCATACAAATAGTGAACTGTTGCTCCCCAAAACCAGCCTGAAAAGAAGAGCAAATCCCAATTGAGATCACGTACCCAAAGAGCTGTGGCTGAATTGTCTCCAAGTTTCGTCGACATGGAAGAATGTTGCGTGCATGGCTCCTTCACGTACCCCCAAGCCTTGGCCCATTCGACGGCCCCACGTGTACTTTCTCGGGCGTGGGACCACGATCAGGGACCGTACAAGGATGATCAGACGGCCGTGACTGGTGTCGTCTCGTGGATGAGAGGAACCGGTGAGCTAACCAGCATGTGGGGCGGGAGCATGGGACGCGAGAAAGCGATGTCCGAGACCACGTTCTCTGGCTCTCACCTCGTGGAGTTCTCTTATTAGCTCTTCTTTTTTTCTCGCGTTCAACGCTTTGAATGGATTGAAGTCTGTGCGGTGAGAGTTTGGTGGCTTGGAAGGGGGGACCAAGATTGAGATAAGTGAACCCCACTTGTGACTTATAAGTCTTATATGGCCCTTGGAAGTATGCCTGTTTTCTAGTCCTTAGGCTACTGCTCTGCAAGCTAAGATTCTCTCTGGTTCTTGAAAGAATTAGAAGGTTCATCATTAATTTCATCTTAATAAGATCTGGCTCTTTGGTTGGTGTGGTATTACACCAATTGATCCTATCAAATCCATAGTTTAAAACTCTATAAAGTAGTAGAGAATATACTGCAAGTTGGTCCTATGATCTATTCAATTGCTTGCTAGAGTCTTCATAGCTGGATTTCAGTGGGTGTGTACCAGATATTTCGGGTATCACACAGATTAGCAAAGATCTGAGTTTTCGCTTTAAGAATTTTGGCTTTATTTGTTGAGGTGACTAAAGGTATATATCTATGGCATCTTGCTGCATTTTGCTACTTGGTGGATTTAGATCTAGATATTGGTCAATGATGCATGTCCAATTAATTTTTTTTTTAATATCAATTCGGATCTCATGGATTTTCTTATCCAGTCAAGTAGTACTACGGATGGGCTATAGCCCCATTAATTTGCAACTCTTATTTTAAAAAAAATCATAAATTTTGTTAGATATAATATCTTTTATATCTATGCTTGAGATTTTTGATCCTTGATCGGATGCAAACTATCAACGAAAACCTCATCCGTCAAGCATAACAAGTCTAGCAAAATTAAACTTGAGTTAGTCATTAATCAGAACTTGAATCTACTTTAAAAAAACACATGTTGCAAAGAAATTTAGTTATAAAATTTAGATTCTATTTGCAATGTCTGCTGTTGCTGCCGATCATCATCATTATTATTGTGATGTAAAAGAGAGGACATCATTAGTCTCACATTTATTGTAAGTCAAGAAAAACTCTGATTTATATAGGAACGATTATCCTTCTCATATGAGGTACTCTTGAAGGACAAAATCGTGAGATCCATAACCAGAATGGAAATACCTCACATACAAATCATGAGTCTTTAGCCACAACAATGGCCCATCCGTATGTTAGTCTATAATAAAAATAAAGTTAGGAAGGAATATCATTAATTCCACATTGATTATAAATTAAGAATGATTTGTTTACATATGTCAAGCCATGAGCCTTGCCACAACAATCATTATAATCATGAAAATGATGAGACCCACTATGATCATGAGAATGATGAGGACGATGATGATTCACGAAAAGAGATTGCATAGCAGTTAAAACCCTAGCTTGCAATGGTTTTCCAACCACTTCTTCCTCATTATTTGGAAAAAAATAGAGCAAGTTTCCGACACCGAACATCCCTATACCTTCTTGTATGCTTGCTGCCTACTAGATCATTCCAACAATAACGAATCAGATTAGACCCCTTATGCCAAAATCAATCCCCTGAGCAGCTGAATATGGGCCGAATTTTGGCATGCAACAAACCAAGTCATAATTTGGTGAGGTCCAGCGAGGACAAGGATTCATCACCGACCGTACGATCGAGACCGGTCGCCCGAACCCTGAGGTCCGCTTTGTCCACACAATGCCTTCACCCTCACGGCGGACCAGCATCAATGCACCTTAGATCTGTGGACCTCAATTCTGATCAGATGGGCGATCTGGTTCCCACCAGATTGCGCGAAGGGTAGGGGACCGCCAAAACTTGATGATTAGTGCTACAGGCATCCAATCAGTGATCTCCTGCTTTAATTATGGAGGCCCACTATTCGATGCGACGTGTCGTGATCTGATGGGTCCTGGAGATGGTTCCAAGATAAGACCCCCGGTCAGGCTCTGATCCAATCCAGAAACCATGCAAAGGACAAGAGGAAGGGTCCAATTTAGCGTGTTCCACCGCCCCACAGGAGATCAAACAGTGACCATCCGATCAATGCGGCTGTTTGATTACTCTAACAAGAAAGGGTTTATTCGGACAAGTGGGACGCCTGAAAGCCGGGATTCTCTCCTGCTTCGCTGTTAAAAAACGACACAGTTGTAAGAGAGAGAGAGTACAAACTTTTCCGTATTTTTTTCATGATTTTTATAAAGGATGGTTGTTGTGTTCGTATTTGATGCCAAACAAAACCTTTCCCCTTTTGAGAAAGACTCCTTTTCACCACAGAAGAAATACAAAGAAAAAGTAAAAAAGTTTTAAGAGAGGAAAAAAAAAGAAAGAAAGTTAATCCTCCAGTGTCGAACACCGATCGCAGAAGGCGAATTTTTTAAAATAAAAAGAAAGAAAAGATAGAAGCCTTTCTATTTTCCTTTTACAAAACGAATATTTCGGGCTTCTCTTTTGCTGGAAAATTCGCTTCTTCATGCGGTGTGTAGGACCCACTATTCGCTGGTGAGCGATATTTCATCACGGATTTCCATCCTCTTCCATTATAGCAAATATGACCTTCGCCTCGTTTTAAACGGAGTCATAATCCCAGGATAATGTAATAGACCAATGTAATTGGAAGAGCTATCAGCATTCCAAAAATAACTCTGCCGCCCAAGGTATTAACAAACAAAAATCAGTAAAATCAACAGTAAAATTATCTTCAAAGAAATATAAGTATTATTATTATTATTAACATACTTACCCGGTGCTTAGGATAGCGGGATGGACGTTATACTCCTTGGCGAACACGAAGGGGACGATGCCTTGGGGAAGGGCCGCCTGTAACAACAAAAACCATGCGCCAAAATTCGGTTTAAGTACGAGAGAACAGTACGCTATATTAACGTCATCAATTCAGAGATCCCCCTGTCACGGCTGTCAGATCGTGATCTGACGGCAGCGGCGAAGCGACGGCCCGCCCAGTCCCTGTCCGGCAGCTGTTCGTTCCATTCCTATCAAATCTACTGACCCCTTCTTGCCCACTGCGAATTCGACACGTATACCACACGCGTCTGTCAGACTTGGGAGTTTCGAAATGTACCTGTACGATGGCCACGTGGAGGAGGACGCCGCGGAGGCCGACGGCGATGGAGGCGGCGGCCATGACCGCCGGACCGGTGAGGAATCGGACGGCCATCGCGAACGTCGCCACCGAGTTCCCGCACGCGATGATCTTCGGCTGCAGCGCCATGAACAACCCTGTCACAAACACCACCCAACACCCATCATTCCACCCAGTAGCAACCCAGACACCGTCGGACCCCACCCCCACTCCCTTGTAGCTGGATGGGCCCGACAATATTATTGTTATTATCATCACCGGTCGAAGAACCACACCATCACAGTAGTAAATTTTAGGGTCCGATCTATGCGCCATTACTTCGGGTTGGGACCAAAGGAAGCCAGGATCAGGGAGTAGAGGACGAGTGGCACCTCCTTGGGCCCCACCTCTTGACGGATAAACCGGGTACGGTTTCCAAAATTAAATAAAACTCAAATATACGGCTTATTATAGAATAAACGAGATCCGTATTTCTTTGTCCGCTTGCAAGTGAAACAATACAAGATCATAACCCACCTAAGCTAAACATAGCCATCCCCAGCCCGGCGTCGGATAGTATAGAGATCGACTTCTCTATTATTTTTGGCATGGACACGTGCCACCTGTATCAATAATACCGTAAAAAATCCGAAGAAACAATTCGTCAATTAATTAAGCAGCTAAGAATACGTCAGGAGGCAAGAAAAGAAAAAAAAAATAGAAAAAGAAACAAACAGTTAGTTGAGAGACAGAACCGGAAGGCGACGAGGGACCAGATGAGGCCGATGAGGCTGGAGTAGGTGTTGGGGTTGCGGATCAGCTTGCGCCACACCATGATGAGGATCAGACGGGTCATGACGCTCGTCGGAGGCATCTGATGGTCGGTGTGCTTGCCGCTGTCCGGCGGCCCGCCGCCTTTCAGGTGGAGCTCCACCGTCGAACTCGACCCAAGCTTCGGTACCCCCTCCGGGCCGTTTTCCGTGTCTTTCGCCCCCAAATCTTCTAATCCCTTTCCTCCTCCGAAGCTAAAATCTTCTCGCCCACCTCCGTAGTCCGCACCCTCCGGTATTACTGCTCCTTTTAAAAGTTTAATTTAAAAAGGAAATAAGATTAAAAACGAGATCCAGATAAGTAGAGATTTATTCGGTATTGCAAAAGTTACCTTTGGTTCCGCCGTGTTGGGGGAGATCGGCGGGAACGAGCATCCGGATCTCCTTGGCGCCACCGTTGTCTGGCAGGCCGGCGAGGTCCGTCGCGGCGAAGTCCGCGCCGCCGAACACGTGCAGACCGCCGACCTCCGACACCGGCGACGCGCTCGAGCTCCACACGAACATGTGGAGCTCCTTCGCGTCATGTTGTGCCGCCCCGTTCTGCTGCTGCTGCGGCGGAGCAGCGGCCGCTGGAGGGGTCGGATTGGTGGCGTTGTTTTTCTTTGCGGCGGCGCCGGAGGCGGAGGAGATTTCGGGGTTGGGTGCGGGGTAATGCCCGAAGCGTGGCGATCCGACGGCGGTGGCACCATCGTCGAAGTTGGAGGGGCGGGGGGTGGGGCCGCGGGAGGACTGGAGGGAGTAGAGGTCGGCGGGGCCAAAGTTGGAGGGGCGGAGAGGGGGCGGAGCACCGCCGACCATGGCGAAGAAGTCGGAGTGGTTAAAGTTGGAACCCCTAGGAGTAGGATTCCGGGAGGAGCTCAGGGAGTAGATCTCGGCGCCGGTGAGGTTGGAGGGGCGCGGGGTCATGGCCATGGAGAAGGAGCGACGGGAGGCGTTGGAGCGGCGGACGGTGACGTGGATCTTGCCGTCGCCGCCGACCTCAGCGTCGGTCTGGAGGAGGTCGCGGCCGCCGTCGAGGGAGACGATGTCGGAGTCGACGCGGAAGGAGACGATGGAGGCGGCGGTGTCGGGGAACTGGTCGGCGATGAGGAGGCGGGCGGCGCGATACTCGAAGAGGAAGAGGAGGAGGGTGTACCAGATGATACACTGGAGAACAACGATCTGGACCATGAGGGAGCCGGAGAAGGCGCCGTACATGGCGATGAGGAGGGGGATGCCCATGACGAGGGTGTTGGGGAGGGTGGCGAGGGAGAAGACGGTGATGGCCCAGTCGAGGGAGCCGCGGGAGGAGAGGCGGGCCCAGGCGGCGAGGGCGGCGAGGACGATGAGCTTCTGGAGGGTGTCGGCGGCGATGAAGCGGAAGTTCATGGCGTAGGGGTTGTTGGTGGAGATGAAGTGGAAGGAGAGGAGGGGAACGGCGAAGATGGCGACGAAACGGTTGATGCCGGAGCACTGGTCGGGGGAGAAGATCCCCCACCACCGCACCGACCCGTAGGCCAGGATCATCGCCACGTACAGCGGCACCACCGCCGTCAGCACCGTGTACAGGTCCTGCCACGTGATCATCGCCCCGCCCTGCTTTTTCTTACTTCTCCGCCGCCGGATACGGTGGTGGTGGTGGTATCGGCGGTTGGGGCAGTGGCATGCGGTGGGGAATTCGGTGAGGTACGAGTAGGGCAGGAATGGAGGTGTCTGAGACTTTGGAGCGGGAGTAGTACTTTGCTCTGATATAAGGGAGTGAAGGTTTGGGGGGACTTTTCGGGGTGTTTTATTTATGGGGTGGGATTTTCCTTTTTAGTCCCGGGAATGGGAAGCGAAAGGGAAGCAGCGTACCTATAGCTATCAAACCGCCCCGGTTTCCGGGTATTTATACACCCAGAGGAGAGCACCAACAGCCCCGGAACACTTAACGCTCGTTCATTGGGTTGGAGTTTGAGGGGAAGAAAGAGTCAATTGCGTCGAACAGCAAACAGCTTTCAGTTGAACGTAAGCAGAGTTGCAATCTATCGTTTATTTAACTGAGTTGGGCTTTTGTAGCCCTAGAGCGGCTTGGCCTAGAATCTCGTGATGTTGACCGTTGGATAGTACTCTGTACAGATCTCCAAGCACTCCGAACTCCTTCATTGATCTGCTTGCACAAATCTCGAAACGATCTTTACATGATTCAACGGTGAATTGAGGAGCTATCTCACGTGAGACACAGATCTAACATTCCTTGTTGAACTTTTGCAGAGCTTCCACCTGAGGTGAGATTCTTATGCCATGTCTCTCATTAAGAAATGTCTCAAGGATATGAGTCAAAGAGCAATATTCTCATTTTCGAATGATGTGTCAACACTTCGAAGGAGACTAACTGACTGGTTTATAATCTTACCGACTTCAAATTTTCCTTTTATTCCTTCATTGAAACGTAATACAAAGTCTTCTGGAGTGCAAGGCCGATCAATGCTTCCTGCCAACTTGTGCTACCTAAGGTTTGGGTGCATAGTATGATATTATCAATGTCTCATGCTCATTATCAGAATTGCCACCTTATATGATACCTATTTGGATGTGTACCTCGGCCTCGGCTGTAACATCCTGGCTTCGATCGAGCTACGGAAGATGAATGTTCATCAGGCATATGTATACACGATAGAGATAAAGGTCATCGGATATACCCTATCTACGGAGGTTCTTTATCCTTCGGCCTTGGACAATTTATTTTAGATCGTCCCTGGCCAGTCTGTTCCAGATCACTTGAGATCAACATTTGCTGTAGTCTCCATGACCTCGATTTTGGACAACCTACCATAGTTCATTCATGGTCGAGCTATATTGTCCATCGATAGATCTGTCTTCCTTGTAAATTGGGAAAGTCCAGATAGAGCGGAATTCCTCTGGAATCGAGTCTTCTGTAAAAAAAAAATATCTCATCCAAATCGATCTACGTGATAAATCTGAAAAAATATCCAGACTCTGAGATGGATACGACTTCAACTCACCTCTATAAATAAAGGGCTCTGGGACCCTCAAAGTAAGTTCTCCACTTTCTGCTCTCTCTTTCTCATTTTCCATCTGAGCGTCGAAGGTCTTCACCGGATAATATCTTGATGAGAACTTTTTGCAGGTATTTGAGCGAAATTCCAGCAGTAATCTCACCTCAGTCACATCAACCTCAACATCCGAGCTCAGGCGGGGGATCAGGAGCAACAATTGGCATTAGAAGAAGGGGTCTCGACCAATTACCATAAGGATACAAAGAGGTGCATTGAACGCGTTGCAATGCTCCAACGGCAGCCAACCAATAACGTCCCGCCAACCAATACACCACCATCGCTGATCCAAGAGAATCCCTTACCAACAGCACCAACGGTCTCCCAAGATCAATACAATAGCCTCATTCAACAAGTACAGGTTCTGTCGGCCAATAAGAGGGATGCAACAAAACACAAAACCACATCCCACCACGGAGAATCCATAGCCGGCCAAAGGGAGATCAGCAGACCGACCTCCCGCAGCCGAGGGCGGGGGCCAATCATTATAGCCGACCTAATAGCCCACTTCATCACAGACCTAGGCGATCGCCTCCCCGATTTCGAGGAAAATTCTACTCTGGGTTATGTTTCTCCTCACACCGTCCAACCAGGGGGATGACTTGAAAAGAAGACTCCAAAAAATGCAACAACGGATCGACATGCTACAAGCACCGAGGCAGCCAGATGACGTCCTGGGATTCAATGTCGACCCACCATTTACACAAAAGATTATAAACGAACCCCTATCATCTCGATTCAAGATACCCTGATGGAACTATACGACAAAACTGTTGACCCCGTGGATCATTTGGAGAACTTTTGATCTCTCATACTTTTGCAAGGGGCTAATGACGCCACTCTCTACCAGCTTTTCTTCGACTCTGAGGAAGGCAGCTCGTCATTGGTACTCCAATCTACAGTCAAACTCGGACTCTTTCCATTAGTTGAGCCAGCTGTTTATTGCGCACTTTGTCAGTAACCACCGTGGTGCCTCAACTTGAACTTCCTCGTGAGTATCAAGCAGAGGGAGAATGAACCTCTCTGAGAGTATATTAACTGATTAAATGCTGCAACTTGGAAGTTCGGAATCTAGATCAGTCCACGGCAATGACCACATTGAAAGCCGAGCTTCTTCAGAATGATCTCCTCTTCTCGCTCAATCTAAATTACCTAAAAATTTTGCTGAAATGCTAAAACGTAGAGAGGTATGCTCAAACTGAAGAAGCCTAGGACGGCAAGAGGAGAACATCGACGGCGGATCATAGCAGAACGCCGATCAGGAAAAGAAAAAAGATTATTGGTGGTGCAGCATCGATGCGTGGAACCAAGACCTCATCATTCTTGGACCCATCTCAGAACAACCGACCTAGATGCCTTGCAGCGCCATGATGATCTCGAACTCCTCCACGGAGATTCCACCACTTCACTCTACTAAACACTCTCCAAGCCCAAATTCTCATGAAATAGAGCGGCAGGAGGAGCTACCTCAGCCGAAGAAAATGCTCGCCCTAGAGCGGGCAAAAAATTCAAAAAAATATTGCAAGTACCACTGGGATCACGGACATGATATGGGGAATGCTAGCAGCTCAGGGAGGAGATCGAAGAGCTCATTCGATGTGGACGTCTTCACGGTACATTGATGAATGAAGGATCTCAGGAACCCATGCGGTGAGTCTCCTCGCAAGAAGATCCCCCAGAGACCAACTGGTAGTAAGGGAGATCCGCATGTCTCTATAGGGCAGCTTGGCATGATGCCTCTGAACCGATCCGAGATGATAATAAGGAGTCGAAGAAAAGGAAGATCGACGATGAAGTCACCTCCAAAGCCATCTAAATGGAATAAAATATCTACATGAAGACCCCATAGTTGTTTCTTTGAATATTGTTAATTATGATATACATCAATCCTAGTTGATAATGAAAATTCAGTTGATATTTTTTTTACGATGCATTTGTTTATATGAACTTGAATTATGGCTGCTAGTGAAGAAAAATAACCTCTGATCGATTTTTCGGATAGCACCATCTCCGTAGAAAGAACTATCTCCCTGATCACGATAGCGGATGAGATCCAAAATAGACTGTCGTCAAAATAAATTATTTTATAGTGAAGAGCCCATCTGTCTACAATTCATCTTAGATCGGTCTGAATGAATACTCTCCGAGCTGTTGTATCAACCTACCACTTGATGGTGAAATTTTCAACTCCATATGGGATCGGTGAGCTCCAAAAAATCAGCAACTTGCAAAGGAGTGCTATATGGTGAACTTACATGGGCGACACACGAGGAACAGCCGACAGACGAGCTGGACGTACAGGATGAGCTAACTAAACAAGCGGTCATTCAGTGGAAGATCTTAGCTCGGTGCCAATTGATGAGGATCCGAATAAAGTGGTCAAGATCGGCTCCAACCTATGTGAAGAGGATCGCCACCACCTCACCTCCTTTTTGTAGGCAATGCAGATGTATTTGCTTGATCAGCCTCTGATATGCCTGACATTGATCCGGAGGTCATAGTTCATCGGCTCAATATGGATCCGAAGCATCATCTGGTTAGGCAGAAAAAGTGCAGCTTTGCTTCCAAGCGATAAAAAGCCATAAAGGAAGAGGTGGAGAAGCTTTTAAAGGCAGGGTTCATCCGAGAAGTTTATTGTATAGAATGATTAGCCAATGTTATCCTCATTAAGAAAGCAAATGAAAAGTGACGTGCGTGTATCGATTATACTAACCTCAACAAGGTGTGCCCAAAGGACAACTACCCTCTATCTTGCATTGATCAGTTGGTGGACGCAACCTGGGGCATCAACTCTTATCTTTATGGATGCATTCTTCGATATAATCAGATTCAGATGACCCCAAGGACGAGGAGAAAACTTCATTTATTACTATCTAAGGTCTTTTTTGCTACAAGATCATGTCGTTCGTCTTGAAGAATGCGGGTGCGACCTACGAATGACTCGTCAATAAGGTCTTCAAGTAGCAAATCAGCAAAAATATGAAGTATATGTAGACAACATGCTTGTCAAAAGTAGAGCTGCTGAGCACCACATCACTGATCTTGAGGAGATATTCACCATGTTGCAGCATTTTCAAATGAAGCTCAATCTCAGTAAGTGCACGTTTGGTGTCACCTCCGATAAATTTTTTGGTTTCATGGTATTTCAACAAGGGATCGAAGCAAACCCAAAAAAAAAATCCAAACCCTCAAAAAAATAAAACCTCCGAAGATGATCAAAGAAGTACAATGCCTAATTGGGAGAATCGTGCCTGAATAGGTTTCTCTCAAGATCGGCCAAAAAGAGCCTCCCCTTCTTCAAAGCTCTCAAATAGGTGAAGAATTTTCAATGGTCGGATGAGTGTCAACCGCTTTTAATGGTCTAAAAGATACCTCGGCTCACCTTCCATCTTATGTAAATCAGAACCTAGAGAAGTGCTATACTTGTACCTTACTGTTTCACACTCCATGATCGGTTAGTCCTCATCTGATAGGAGGCCAAAGTGTAGTAGTCGATCTATTATGTTAGTCAAATGCTCTATGATATGGAGACTAGATATACGAAGCTCAAGAAGATAGCCTATTTCTCATGATATCTTCTAAGAAGCTACATCCATATTTTAGGCACATACCATCATCGTCCTCATCGATCAGCCCATCAGATCAATACTCTATCAGCCTGATACCTCCAAACGACTAACTAAGTGGACCATCGAGCTTGGAGAATTCAACATCAAATACTTATCTCGACTGTTCATCAAAGCTCACGCATTGATCGATATCGTTCTAGAATGCACCATCCCAGATGATGAATAGAATGGTGAGGATAGCTGCGGTGAATGCTGGGCTCTCCACATAGACGATTCTTCAAACACTACAAGTTCGAGAGCTGGATTGATCTTGACTAGCCCAGAGGAGTGGTCACAGAATACCTCTTGCACTTCAAGTTTTTTCGCTTTCAATAATGAAGTCGAATATGAGGCACTCATAATGAATCTACAAATGGCGAAAGAATTGAAAGTTCAGCACCTCAAAATTTATAGTGATTCACAGCTCATTGTCGGTTATATTCAGGAAGAATATGAAGCGGCAGTCGAATATGATAAAATACCTACAAAAGATCAAGGATCTTGCCTCCACTTTGCCATCATGAATAT
The DNA here is from genome assembly GCF_000442705.2 of Elaeis guineensis. Lineage (NCBI taxonomy): Eukaryota > Viridiplantae > Streptophyta > Magnoliopsida > Arecales > Arecaceae > Elaeis > Elaeis guineensis. Next base: position 16,208,976 of record NC_025998.2, on the reverse strand, counting down.
TCAACAAATATCGAGAATGAAGAATGTGCAGGCTGATCTCCTCTCAAAGCTCGCAACAATCAGTATAACCGACTTAAAGAGAAGCTCATATCTTGAGACTCTTGAGAAGCCAAATATTGAAGAACCCCTTGTTATGCAAACAAATCTTGAGCCAAACTGGATAGATCCAATCTTTCAGTATTTGCAAGACAGTTTGCTACCAGCCGATCAGGATGAAGCTAAGAGGTTGAGACATCTCGGACCTCAATATCTTGTGTATGACGGAAGGCTGTATAAAAGATCTTTCACTCTATTCTTACTTCGGTGTCTCTACCATTTGGAAGCTGACTATGTCCTACGAAAAGTTCACTAGGAGATCTGTGGCAATCACTTGAGGAGCAAGGCCCTCCTTGCTCATAAGGTGTTGCGGCAAGGATACTTTTGCCCAACCATGCAAAAGAATGCTCCTGATCTGGTGAACAAACACGACCAATGCCAAAGGACTTTAAACATCCAGCACCGATCTTTAACCCCTCTGGCTCTGATCACCATGCCTTGGCCTTTTGCTCAATGGGGGATGGACATCCTCGGATCTTTCTCCATCGCAGCAGTGCAGAAAAAATTCTTGTTCATTTCGATTGACTACTTTACCAAGTGGGTAGAAGCAGAAGCACTAGCGACCATCACGGAAGCTAAGGTCCATGACTTCATGTGGAAGTCGATCATTTGCTGATTTGGTTTGTCACGAGCTATCATTACTAACAATAGACGATCATTCGACAATTCAAAGTTCACAGGATTTTGTAATGAACTCGACATCTCCCATAGGCTGACTTCAGTAGCTCATCCTCAGAGCAATGGCGAAGCTGAAGTGATGAACAGAACCTTGCAGCAAGGGCTAAAGGCTCACCTGGGCTAGGCCAAAAGATTGTGGATTGAAGAACATACCTTGTGCTCTGGACGTATCGCACGACTCAGCGGGTTCTAATCAGAGAGACCCCCTTCAAGTTGGCTTTCGAGACTGAGGCTGTCATTCCTCTTGAGATCGGCTTGCCCACACTATGAGTGAAAAAGTTTGATGCAGATAGCAACTCCATTGGACTGATGGCGAATCTGGACTTATTAGAAGAAATTCAAGAGCAAGCATAGATTCGGATGGCCAACTATCAACAGAGAGTGGCTCGATATTACAATTCTCGAGTTAAAAGAAAATCATTCCTCGTTGGACAACTGGTTCTTCATCGAGCTAAAGTTTCTCGCCTGACCAAATGATCAAAGCTGGCGTCGAACTGGGAAGGCCCATACTGTGTTGCTGAAATAGTTCAGTCGGAAGTTTATCGACTTTGTTGGCTGAATAGGACTCCTATTCTCAGGACTTGAAATGCTGATAACTCATGTATCTATTACCCTTAAATTATAATTTTTTATTAAATTAAATAATAAAAAGTTATTTTCATAGATCTACATGTTTTTTTTGAAATAACATGCGCTCCTCATCCATGGAAAAGGAGCGAAACGTGTTCTCTATGCAGTTCTCCATCGCACGCTCCTCAGCCATGATCGAAGAGCGATACGTATCTCCATGCAGTTCTCCATCATGCACTCCTCGATGATGATCGAGGTGTGGTATGCATCTCCATTCGATCTCCATCGCATGCTCTTCGATCATGATCGAAGAGCGGTACACATCTCCATGCGGTCTCCATTGCGTGCTTCTCAACCATGGTCGAGGAGCGGTATGCATCTCCATTCAGTCTCCATCACACACTCAGTCATGATCGAAAAGCAGTATGCATCTCCATGCGATCTCCATCGCGTGCTCCTCGGCCATGGTCAAGAAGTGGTACGCATCTCCATTCGATCTCCATCACGTGCTCCTCAATCACGATCGAGGAGCGGTATGCATCTCCATCTGATCTTTATTATGTCCTCCTGGGCACGATCGAGGAGCAGTATATATCTCTACTCGATCTCCCAATTCTCCACAGCCCAGAGGATGACTAAAATTTGGATATTGAATTGCCTATTATCAGCTAAGTTTAGCATAGGTCAGAAACTGAACTCATTTACTTAAAATTAGCCGATCTCTGCGACTTGCAAACATTTTGATGGAAAGAAAATACTATATTTATTAAAGAAAAGATTTTCTTACAAAAGTGTTGGGCAGTCCAGCATAAAATACCTCGGTAAGGGTCAAGGTCCACAAAATGGACCAACCAACGGCTAAGCCCAGACACACCCAGGCTAACCTACAAGTTTAAGCTCCCTTGGGAGCATGGGACTCCCCGACCTCTGCATGATCGAAGAGGATGATGATAGCTGGAGGTAGAGCTGGCGCCACTTCCTCAATTGCTGGAACTTCGCAAACTGGGCTAAAGAGGTCCTCGGCTTGCAACCTCTCGTTTCTAACTTCGCCGACCTCCTCCTTCTTGCCGCTTGAGTCCAGGGGTCCAAGGTTGAGGTTAGGAAAATGACTCCTGACCCTCTCCTTGAAATCTTAGATCCCTGTAAGTACGATGCTAAGCCGGACTCTGCCTTGATGTCTCGAAACTCGATCGAAGATCGAAATGCTTCAACTGCAGTGACCTTGGCGTCTCCCAACTTCTCCTCATATTTCTTCTTCTTGGCTGACAACCAAGCTTCAGCATCAGATTAGGCTTTGGCGAGCTCAGACTCAAGCCACCTCGCCTCAGTTTGTAGCAACTTGTTCTCATCTTCGGCCTTCAGCTGATGTAGTTGGACATCATCCGCCCTTCGAGTGGCTTAAGCGCCTTTTCCTCGGCCTCTCTAAAATTTATCGAGCTTCACGGATCATCTCCGAGAAATGGTTGAAGTGGTGGACGAGCTACAAAAAAAATAAATTAGGTAGAAAGATCGGAATGAACCGAGGAATGAAAATAGATCGTTGCTTACATGGAGAAGGGAGTCCCACGAATCATAGATTCGAAACACCCCACCTTCAGTGTTGAAGGCTTCAACATTGGCCGATAGAAAGGCTGACCTGAGTAGAGATCGGGCCAGCTGATAGTCACCGATGGCCTTTCTGATGGCCGAGGCCTCGACATCCGATAGAACTTCCACTGAGGGGGACATCTCGACTAGTAGGTCGGCCAGCTGAGAAAACATGCGCATCAAAATTCTGGGGGCACTCAAACTCTGTTCCGACGAGAAGACAAAAGGCCAGGGGGCAGACCCCCCAGTATGATAGATTGGAGCGGCGCCACTGCCTTTGCTGGCACCAAAAATTCTTCCTCAAAGCACTGCTTGGCCTCAAGGAACCTGCAGCTACGAGCTAGGCTAGAATGGCCTTAACTCGATCGTGTTTGGGAGTAGGGGCCACGCTTGCTTTCTTCCTCTTCGCAGCCCGATGAAGAGCTTCGATGTCTTCGGATTCATCTCTGCACAAAAGATGAGCTTAGCCAAAAAAAAAGAAGGAAGTACCGAATTAAGAAGTAAAAAGATACTTAACCTTAGAGTCGGTTGGACTCAATCCGACCTTGAATAAAGTCTCCTTGTTAAGGAGTTTGGACAACGGAGGGGGGATAAGACTGAAGATCTACGCCAATGCCTCCTCGACATCCGATAACATGGGAGCTTTGACTACTGACCTATGAGGTCGATCTCATGATGTGTTGAAGCCTCAGGGTTACTTGGTCAGATAAAAAAAATACTCCTTCTAGTTATGCACCGAGGTAGGAGCACCTCGAAAGAGATGATGTCCCTTTCGAGGAAAGGTGTACCATTATCCGACCTCTGTGGGTGCTCCTTCAATGTGAAGCAAGCTCGGAAGAGGTGGGAGGTTAGCTTGACCTTGAGGAGAAGGTAGTGGGTGAAGAAGGCCAAATTTGACGCCATGAGTTCAGCGCTATGCTACAGGGCTTATTCTATACAAGTTCAAAAATTCTATAACTAAATAATAGAAGGATAGTCGAAGATCGGCCTTCAGGGATTTCTCGTAAAGACCTACTTGGCTCTAACGAGGAAGAGCTATTCGTTCTCTAGGAATGGCGACCTCCAGCCTGAACTCGGCTTGGACTTGGTATTTCAACCTAAGAATCTTCAGGTCCTTGGGGGTGAGAACGGAGTTCACCCTAAATGGACCTAAGTTCGAAACTTCGAGTCTATCCGAAGAGCAAGCTACGTCAGACTCAGAATCTGCACACTAACATCGTCATCTGAGCTCCAAGTGGATGGGGACGAACTCGATGCACTCATGATTAATGACAAAAAACTGGCCTACAAAGATGATGCGACCGACCAAATAAGGGTGAAGATGGGGTCAACGGTAGCTCGACTCCGATCGAGCAGAAGCTCCGAAAAGTCAAAGTGGCAAAGTTCTCCCTCTGAATAGCAAGAGCAGTAAAATAAAAAGTTACAGCGGTCCCTATTTATAGAAGAATCAGATGGCTCCGATCTATTGATGATTTACCTCCCTCGATCAATGTTTGACAAACGGCAACCTCTGATTGATCAGAGCGTGGCTCCTGCGGATCTGAGGAATCAACGATTCAGATTTGAAAATATTCATCTCAGATGTCGATCTTCGACACGTGTAGCTCGACAAGATCAGCCTCGACCTCAGATTGATACTTTCTTCGACCGACCTATCGTAAATTTGGCCTCAAGAGTGAGGGGCATCTATTGTGGATATGTACCTCGACCTCGGCTGTAGCATTCTTGGCTCCGATGAGGTATGAAAGATGGGTGTCCATCAGGCATACGCATATACGACAGAGATAAAGATCGCCGGATATACCCCATCTATGGAGGTTCTTTACCCTTCAGCCTTGGACGATCTATTTTAGATCATCCCCGATCGACCTGTTCCAGATCACCTGAGATCAACATTTGCTACAGTCTCCATGACCTCAGCTTTGGACGATCTATCATAGCTCATTCACGGTCAAGTTATATTGTCCATCGATGGATCTCCTTCTAAATTGAAAAGTCCAGATAGAGTGGAATTCCTCTGCAATCGAGTTTTCTGTAAAAGAAAAATATCTCATCTGAATCGATCTACACGACAAATCCGGAAAGATATCCAAACTCCATGATGGATACGACTCCAACTCCTCTTCTATAAGTAAAAGGGCTCCGGGACTCTCAAAGTAAGTTCTCCACTTCTCGTTCTCTTTTTCTCATTGTTCTCCATCTCTTGACTTGAGCATTGGAGGGTCTTCATCGAAGAATATTCTGATGAGAACTTTTTGCAGATATTCGGATGGAGCTCCAGTAGCAGTCTCACCTCGATCATATCAACCTCGACATCCGAGCTTAGATGGGGGATCAAGAGCAACAATATCCATGGCACTTTCTTGCAATGCATCTGAATTCCATTGCTGCAAGCTAGATTGTAGCCACGCACTTGAGCTCTTCAAGCATTCCATCTACAAGTGGTAGAAAAAGCATGACTGATACTCTTAACTCACGACGACCCGCAAATAGTTTTGTCCTTTCAGATATCGTCAAATAAATTCAAGGAGCGTACTTTGTTTAGCTGGTGATGAAGCTTTCTGACCTTAAGGATTGGAATGAAAAACTAAAGGTGTGGAGCTTTGTGGTGGCATATTTTTTCCTCTGGCATCTGTTGGCCCATAACATGCCTTTCTTGCACTCCGTGGTAACCTCTGATAGGTGATAATTCACATCCCATTTGGAAGTGTTTGTGTGATTGATATGAAGCTTTCTTCCACCAGGAGCTGTTAAGAGGGTCAAAGCATTGAATTTCTTTTGGATTTTGCTTTAATATCTCAAGCCAATTTATCTTTGTCGATGGATGATCCATAGGCAAGAGTGGGGTTGATAAAAAAGATGGGCTTGGTTGATATGACAAATCTCATAGAAAGAGCGCTTTCATAGAGATAATCCCTTCAATCATTGTTGCCTTCATGCCATCTGCTTGCTTGCACATGCTTGGGCTTCTTTTGGATGTTTGCACCTGCTTTCGTTTGTGCCAGTGGGAGATTGGTGCATTCGTAGGAGCTGGTCCACAACTTTATTAGAGTGGGGCTTCTCTTAGAAAATAGGTTGAGCTCCTGCGGTATTGAATTCCTTCTCTCTCTCTCTCTCTCTCTCTCTCTGCTACATGTGTGAGTTCTAACATGAATTTGGATTATTTGTATTGCAAACTCTGTGAGCATGCCATGTAGTAGAACTCCGAATAATTGTTAACGTTCATGTTTGTGTACTGTTGAATACTTCCGAAGGAATTTACCATGTAATATATATCCAATGCATGAGCGTGTTAATTAGAGATATGGAACCTGGACTGATCTAAAGTGGGCAAAGAAAAGTAATTCTATTCATTTTCCTTCTTTATATAGCAGATATGTGATGCTCTAAAGTGGGCAAGGAAAAGTAATTCTACTCATTTTCTTCTTTATATAGCAGATATGTGATCTTCTAGACATTCCAAACATGAAGATGTTTTTTAAAATGACTTCTTTGTATCTTGTGTTGTGGCTCGTCTCCAGTGGAGTAGTCGGATCATCATGCCTGGATGTCGAACGGCAGAAAATTGGTGGAGAAGGACTGCTCATCGGAGAGAGGGCACAATCAAGAGAATCGAGAATGAGAGCGAGGGCTCATGGTGTGCTGAACGGAAGTAGGGTCAACTCGAGTCAGACAAAAAGATCGACCGCGGTGTCGATAGCAGCAGAGAGACCTGCAAGAAAAGTCCGCATCGGAGATGGCTCCGGTGAAGATCCTCTGACGCTCAAGTCAGTTCTTTGCTTAACAGATGGAGGAGCGAGTGAGACAGAGTTTGGACTCTAAGTATTAAAATGTGCATACCTCTTTGGAGTCTTCTCTTACCTCCATTTATTGAGAGAGCAAGATGAAGGACGAAAGGATGGGAATGTATTCCAATAACGTCCTATCATATGAAGCCATATGGGGGTATCTTTAAATGGCCTCGTCAGTGGGTATGCTTTTGTCCAACGCGTCATTGGTCGCGGCGACGGACCTTATTGCATGCACATGGCATAATAATGATTTTGTAGTGTCTATCATAGTGCGGAGCAGATTGTTTAGGGTATGACCTAAGGATGATGCGATTTGATGTGACTCGATGTGACTGCATGGCCGTCTTACTTGACCACCAGCTATTTGGTCGATGTCGATATTCAGACAACCACTAACCGAAGCAAGATAAAAGGGATTGAAAGCAACCCAAGGCAAATACCCCGCACGCTAACAGTCCCGGGCTCATCGAGCAGGGTTGAAAAGTCAGGTTGGTATATGACCAACCTGAAGTATCAGGCACCATTGACAGCTGAAGAACCTGATCTCCGAATCAAGACTATCACGATAGGCAAGTATGATGGTTTCTCATCGATGCCATTGGAGAAGCAGGTCGGTCGATGGTCGATGTATTTTTCAACAAACTCGCTATGTCCAGGTGATGTTGAGGTCAGACATTCACCGATCTCAATTTTCAGATGAAGTTGGCTTTCTGGTGAGACCGACTTTCTGGAGACAATAGTCTTCTGATGAGGTCGGTTGATGAGATCGGCTTTTACCGAGATGGGCCTCCAGTTGAGGTCGATTAAGTAACAAGAACCTATCCCAGCACTTGCCCTCTAACTCCTGAGTCTAATTGCATAGTCTTCATCGAATGAAAGGGTTAACTGATGTATGGGTCCGAGTAGTATTTTCTGACGCTATCCTCGAAGTCGCATGCAGCGGACTTGTTGTTTCGAAGCGAAGGTTGCCATTCTGCATAGCATCTTGTCAAGTTCAACGCATGGTGGTTGAGGTGGAGCATGGTCGCATCTCTATTTCATTTCGGATCAACTGATCCTTAGTCAATCGGAGATAAGCCAACTAACCATAATTTTTTTTATCTGGTTTGCATCGCGAACTGTAGCTCATACTCCAGTAGCCCTTTGGCCATAGCTGGCATGCTAACAGTTGCCAGACTCTATGGCTCCATTAAACATGTATTAGCCTAATAATGTCTGGTTTTGTCTGAGTCTGTACTGCAAACTGTAATTTATACTCCAATGGCCCTTCGGCTATAGCTGGCATGCTAACAGTTGCCGGACTCCATTGCTCCGTTAAATGGATATTAGTGAAATAACATCTTGTTGGGTACCAGCTAATGATGATATGGATTGGTCGGCTGTCAAGGGACCAAGTTGCTGATGTTTGGAGGAGTTTTTCGAGCCGGAGGAACATCTCGAGTCATCTGCCCCCTATAGTGTTGGTCTCGCTGAGGTTATGGTCAATTCATTTTGGAGGACTTCTTGATGACTTTTTAAGAATGCCTCAAATTTTATCGAGGTGAACTCATATCTCATCAGTACTACTGCTGCACTTTGAATTTTATCGAGGTGACCTCATGTCCATCAACAATCTTGACTATACTGCACCTCGAAAACCATCGAGGTGACTTGGTGCCTTGATGAGGATTTTTGTTGTAGGCCATTCTATCACAAAGAAGTGTCATCATTTGCTGTGCCTCGAATCTCGTTGAGGCGACCTTGATCCTTGACCAAGGGTTTCGATCATCGCACCTCGGATCTGGTCGAGGTGACTTCTAATTCATCCGAGAGTTAAGCCTCCGAGAGTTGAGTTGTTTAACATAGAATTGTAGGAAAAAAAATTTTTATTTATAAGGTGATCCTATTGATAATACATCCGTAGATTCTCGACGTCCCAAATTCGAAGATTTTTCATACCATCCAGGCTCTCGATCTTGCATGCTCCAAATCGTAGAACTACTGAAACCTTGTAGAGACCTTTCCAATTCGGAGACAATTTTCTTTGCTCGATCGGTTTGAGACTTCGGCTCTCCTAAGGACTAGATCTCCAGCTTGGAAGATCTTGTGCTTAACTCGAGAATTATAGTATCAGCTACCTTTTGCTGATAGGAAGCTATCCTCAATTGGGCTTGTCTCCGGGTCTCATTGAGCAAGTCCAGATCAGCTCCTCGCTTGTCTGAATTGGTCGTTCGTCGTAGCACTCCACCGAGTCAAGGTAGGCCGACTTCAACTGGGATCACAGCTTCTATCCAAAATGCCGGTTTGAAGGAGGTCTCTCCAGTCGGGATCTGAGGAATTGTTCGGTAAGACTATAGGATGCTGGGAAGTTCGTCAGTCCAACATTCTTTGGCTTGATTGATTCTTATCTTCAAGTCTTGTAGAATTATCCTGTTGGTCATCTCGGCTTCTCCATTAGATTAGGGTGTCCGACCAAGATAAATCTGTGGATGATGTGGTACTTTGCACAGAATTCTCAAACTTGATGTTATCGAATTATCAGCCATTATCGGTGATGATCACTCAGAGAAACCAAAGCGACAGATGATGAATTTTCATAGAAAGTCGGAAGTCTTCCTCTCCATTATCTGCACCAGCAGTTCGGCCTCCACCCACTTGATGAAGTAGTCGATGGCCACGATGATAAACCTCCTTTGTCCACTAGCAGGTAAAAAGGACTGAGTATATCGACTCCCCACTGATCGAATGATCATGGTGCCGAAATGGTTGTGAGTTCACTTGATGAAAGTCTTTGGACGTTGGCAAACTTTGACATTGGTCACACTTCTGCACTAGATCGGCAGCATTCTTCTGCATGATCGGCCAATAATATTCTTACCACAATATTTTGTAAAACAGTGATTGCCTCCAAAGTGATTGTCGTAAATATCTTCATGTACTTCTCGAAGAGCATAGTCACTTCGAAGGGCTGGAGGTACTTGGGCATGGGCAAAGATAACGACCTCCGATAGAGTTGGTCATCGATGATCACATACCAGACCGTCAGTTTCCTCATTCGGTGGGCCTTGTTAGAATCAGCAGGCAAAGTTTCGTTAATCAGCAACTTAACGAATGGATCGATCCAGCTCGATTCATGATCGATCTGAATCTGATGAACTTCCTTCTCGGAGTCAATACTTGGATTGTCGAGGTGCTCGATGAAGATCCTCTCCAACTTACCACAGCCAAATGTAGTGAGTCAAGATAGAGAATCAGCTCAGACATTCTCCATGCGAAGAATATGGTAGACCTTGAAGTAATCAAAATTTGTTTGTAGATATCTTAATTTCTGTAGATATCTGGAGAGGATTGGATCTCGACCTCATATTCTCCTCAAGATTGTCTGGTGATCAGCTGCGAGTCGTTGAACACTCTTAGACATTTTACATCAAGGTCTTTGGTAATCTTCAGATTGGCTATCAGAGCTTCGTATTCAGCTTGATTGTTAGAAGCTTTGAAGCCAAATCGAAGAACGTACTTAGTCACCACCCCATCAATATTGGTCAAAATGAGACCTATGCCACAGCCTTGTATGTTTGAGGCTCCATCCATATATAGAATCCATGCAGGCTCTGAAGTTTCTCCTTGGGAGCAGTTCTCGATTTGGCTATCGTCGGTTAGAGTATACTTGATAATAAAGTCGGCGAGTATCTTAGTCTTCATCGAGGATCACAGAACGTAAGAAAGATCAAACTCACTGAGTTCAACCGTCCACTTGGCCATCCTTTTCGAGGTGTCTGATCGTTGAAGTAGAGTCCTTAGGGGGAGATCAATCAGAATCTTGACGAGTGGGCCTGAAAATAAGATTGCAGCCGTCAAGTCATCGTGATGATCGTGAAGACCATCTTTTCAATCTAGAGATATTTGACTTCCGCTCCACGTAGCACCCGACTTATGTGGTAGATCAGTTTCTACACCTTTTTTTTTTCTCGAACTAATACTGAGCTCACGGCTTCAGGAATCATAGCCAAATTCATGAGTAATTCATCATCGATATTTGATTTTGTCAGAAGTGGAGGAGAACTTAGGTATCGCCTCAAGTCATCGAAAGTCTTCTGACATTTTTTCATCCAAGTGAAGTTCATTTGCCTAAGGATTTTGAAGAAGGAGAGGCACTGCTTTGCAGACTTGAAGATGAACCGACTCAAAGATGCCACACGCCCCACTAGCTTCTGAATATTCCATCGAGAGGTTGGGGACTTCATGTCAAGAACCACCTTGATCTTCTCAGGGTTGGCCTCGATGCCTTGCTTCATCACCATGAAATCAAGAAACTTTCTCAATGTGACGTCGAAGGCGTACTTGATCGGATTCAATTTCATCCGATGTCTCCTCAAGGCATAAAAAGCTTCTACCAGATCATCAATATAGAGAGCAGCTTTCTTACTTTTCATGAGTATGTCATCAATGTAGACCTCTATGTTGCGACCGATCTGGTTCTTGAAGACTTTGTTGACCAGCCTCTAATATATAGCCCCAATATTTTTGAGACCAAAAGACATGACTTTATAGCAGTACAAGCCTTTGTTGGTGATGAACGCTATCTCTTCCTCATCCTTCGGTGCCATCCGAATCTGGTTGTAATCAGAGAAAGCATCCATGAAGCGAGCAGCTGATGGTCTGACATGGTGTTGATCAATTGATCAATCAAGGACAGTGAAAAGCTATCTTTCAGTCAAGCTTTATTCAGATCGGTGTAGTTGATGCATATCTGTCACTTGCCTTTAGCTTTCTTAACCATCACAATATTCATGAGCCAATCCAAGTAGGTCATCTCGTGGATGAAGTCGGCTCCTAGCAATCTGTCGACCTCCTCATCGATGGTCTTTTATCGCTCGGGAGCGAAACTTCTTTTCTTTTATCTCGCCGACTTGTGCCTGACGTCAACATCTAGTCGGTGGACAATCACATCATATGGGATATCCGGTATGTCAGAAGCAGACCAGGTGAAGACATCTATGTTCTTCCTTAAAAAGTTGATCAGCTTCTCCCTCAGTTCATCGCTTAAGGAAGATCCGACCTGAACAGTTCTAGTCGGGTCCTCCTAGTTGAGGGGCACCCAGGTAAGTTACTCTGCGGGTTCTCGTTAACTTTCTTCCTTTCTTCGATCCAGTCCATTGTCGATGGGAAGAGCTTCAACCAGCTTCTTTTTTTTTAACTATGGTTAAGTACCATTGTCAGACCAGCTGCTGATCTCCCCTCATTTCATCGGTTCCTTTTCTCGTCGGAAAGTGCACAAGCAAGTGATACGTTGAGACAATTGCTCGAAGTACGTTCAGCCCAGCTCATCCTAGGATAACATTGTAGGCAGAAGAAACTCGGACTACAAAGAAATTGAGTTGTACGATCAATTGCCGAGATAGTCGTCTGGCAATAACAAGAAGTTTTATCTCCCCTTCTACATTGATCGAGTCACAGTGAAATTGGTTAAAGGAGTGTTGACTGGTTTAAGTCGATCAATAGAAAATTACATTCAAGAAAAATAATCGTAGAAAATTACGTCAGCTAAATTTTTATTATCAATAAGATATCATTTTATATCATAATTGACTATCATCATTGATACAATAACAGCATCATTATGAGGAGTTTAAACTCCTTAGAGACCTTGCTCGGAGAAGACAATATCGTTGTTTAATCTTCGACATTTGGGGGAGATTCTGAGTCATCAGCTCCCTAAAGGCTTGGTCCCACCGAGATCATATTGATCACGCCTGTCGTAGGTTGAGTGTGAGCTTCCTCATCGAGGCATGACTAAGGCTGAGAGTCACTCGACAGCTGCATAGGCCAATCCCGTACGTACTTCTTGAGGTATCCCCATTGTATCAGATCCTCTATCTCGTTCTTCAGCTCAATACGTCTCTCAGTGTCATGGCCGCAGTCATGATGGAACCGATAATAGTGCGTTCGATTACGGAACGTTGCTCTTATCTTCATCGGCTAGGGTCATCGAAGGTAGTCCTCCTCCTCTATCTCCATGAGGATCTGTGCATGAGAAGTGGTTAAAGGGGTGTAGGAATCATACATGGGGCCGAAGTTCTTTGGCCTCGGGTTTGGTCGGGAAGGGAGGCCTCCCTCTCAATGCAGGCTCGATTGGGTCCCACAGAAGTTCTTTCTTTCTTGGTCTTCTTCTTCGAGTCTTTGTCCTCATATCGACATCAATCCTTCTCACCCTCCTTGGCTCAAATGTACTTTTGTACGCGCTCAAAGAGTTCAGTAAACATCTGGAAAGCATCTTATCGAAAAATAGGTGAACTTGAAGTTGCAAAGTCCCCACTTCATGACTACAATAGCCATCAATTCGTCAAGGTCTCGGACCTCCAGGGTGGCAGTGTTGAAGCACTCTACAAAGTCTCGTAGAGACTCTCCATCTTACTGCCTAATGGAGAAAAGGCTGTTAGATGTCCGTGGTACCTTCTGATTGATATCAAAATATGTCAAGAAGAGCTATCCGAGCTGGTCGAATGAATGGATACTCTCCTGTTAAAATTGGAGTACCATGTTTGTGCGATCTTCCTGAGGGTGATTGGGAAAGCAATGCAGAGAAGGGCGTCGGATGCCTCTTGAAGAAGCATGAGAGCTTTGTAGCTCTTGAGGTGGTCGAGCAGATCGGTGGAGCGGTCGTACGGTTCCATCTGCGGTATCTTAAATCGATCTGAAATCGATTCATCGAGAATCTATCGAGAGAAGGATGGACAGGAGCTGACGCCAAGCTCATTTGTAGGTTCTCGATTGTTCGCTTGGAGCCGGTTCAAGCGGCAATCAAACTTCTTCAACTTAAAGTCGTATTCGTCTAGCCACCGCTGAGATTCATTAGGATGCTTGGAATATCCAAAGATAGAACCTGCTCCAAAAGAAGATCTTGATGGAGATCGCAACCTATTCTCCTTGCATGAAGCTCATTGAGGGGAAGGGGACCAACGATCATCGAAAGCGGCACGTAGAGTACGTCGAGAGTCAGCTTGTGGTGACCGTCAGACAGGTTGAAAACCATCCAGTGGGAGCATCGAGACGAGTGGCAGGATAGAGAATGGGACTAGGGATTTTGCCTGGAGGGTGCATCCTACAGTGACGAATTCTCTGTCCGCCATTGCTACTATTGTTGCTACTCTGCAGTTTGCTGGAGACTATGGATAGCCTCCGTCAATGCTCTAACTTGTTGTACCAAGGTGGCAAGCTGATGTTGGTTTACTATTTCCTCCGGCTGCGAGGCACTCAACTCTCCAAAGGTCGTCAAAAGTGCGTCACACCATGATGAGTATCGAGCGGAGCTAGAAGAAGTATTTTGCGCTCTCATGTTGGCCATTGTAACTTCTGAAATGATATTTTTTCTCTCCCTTCCTAGCGCGCTAAACTGTTGCGGCTCGTCTCCGATGGGATAGTCGGATCGTTGTGCTTGGATGGCGAACGATAGGAAGCTGGTGGAGAAGGACTGCTCATCGAGAGAGGACACAGTCGAGAGGATCAAAAATGAGAGGAAGGGCTCATGGTGCGCTGAACAGAAGCAGAATCAACTCGGATTGGATAAAAAGATCGGCCGGCGGTGTCTGGTAGCAACAGAGAGACCTTCAAAAAAGGCCCACACCAAAAATGGCTCCGGTGAAAATTCTCCAACGCTCAAGTCAGTTCTTAGCTCAACAGGTAGAGGAGCGAGTGAGGTAGAGTTTTGGACTCAGAGTACTGGAATGTGCATACCTCCTGAGGGTCTTCTCTTACCTTTATTTTTAGAGAGAGCAGATGAAGGACGAAAGGATAGGAATATATTCGGATAATGTCCTGTCATATGGAGCCGCATGGGATCATCTTTAAATGGCCTCTTCAGCGGGCATGTCTTTTGTCCGATGCACTGATGGTCGTGGTGGCGGGCCTTATCGTGCGCACGTGTATAATTAATAACTTTATGATATTCTATCATCGTACAGAGCAGATCGCTTAGGGTATGACCTCAGGATGATGCGACTTGATGTGACTCGATGTGATTGCATGGTCGCCTTATTTGACCACCAACTATTTGGCGATATCGATATTCAATCGTCACTAGCCGGAGCAAGATAAAATAGACTGGAAGCAGTTCGAGGTGAATACCCCGCATGCCAACAGTCCCGGACTCGCTGAGTAGGGTGGAAAGTTAGATCGGTATATGACCGACCTGAAGTATCAGACACCATTGGCAGCTAAAGATCCGATCTCCGGATCAGGGCTGTCGCGATAGGCAAGTACATTGGTTTCTCACCGATGCCACTGGAGAAGCAGGTCAGTCGATGGTCGATGTAGTTTTCAACGACTGTCACATTCAGGAGATGTTGAGGTCGGACATTCACCGATCTCAGTTTTTAGATGAGGTCGACTCCTGATGAATCGTCTTTCTGGGACTATAGTCGGCTGATGAGGTGGCTGATGAGCGATTTTTATCGAGATGGGCCTCTGATTGAGGTCGATTGGATGAGATCGGTTAAATGACGAGATCTATCCCAACATCTTGTATGTCAGGCTGATAGGTATTTTGAAAATAAATTTGTGAGATCATAGCTAGTAAATCAGCCAAGAAATCCTGATTGGTTGGCAGCATCGTTTTGTGAACTTCTTGGTTTCCGATCCAGTGTGCTTTGAGAAGAGAAATCTTGGTTGACAAAAGTTTTGCTTTTCTGTATGCGAGGGCCCAAATGGTTGGGGTTCAGTCTAGGTGTCAGCCGTGAGTTACCATCTCAGAGTTATTTTGACTAGAAGTGAATAAATAAACTCCTTTCTCCTTGAAGCTTTGTAATTCTACCTTTTTTTAATCTTAATTCTTACTATATTGTGTGTGTATCTACTCCTAAACTTTTATCTAACTTTGGCTTCTAAGAGAATTGTCACAATCTGGACCATTGCTAATGCAATTATGAGACAATCATTAATGGGCCTTGCTAATAAAGTGCATTTCAAGTAATTCAACTTTAGTTGTCCATATATTTCATTTTCAAAAAATAAACATATTTTTAGAGGATGTTTGATTGGAAGAGTGGGGTTCTAAAATCGAAATCGAAATCGTGACTCCCATTTCAACCGTTTGATTGAAAAAAGTTCCATTCCGATTTGAATTCTAGAGTGGAATGAAATGGCTCAATTTATATAGAACTCATTATTACTCTTCTTTATGGATTCAAATTTTCATTCCAAATCATTCTGATTTTGATTCGATCATAAACAAATGTTTTGAAAATTTATCATTACAATTTTGATTCAACCATTTTAATTTTATTCTCTTTCTGATTTCGATTGCAAACTAAATATCTCCTTAATTTTTTTGAAAACTGTAAAATTGCTTTCTTCTCCTGCAGCATCGTATTCTCGTAGAAGTTGCCTATTAACCTATCAAGCAACTCTTCCGTACCATTCAGCTTTTCACCACATTTGCTCCATCTTTCACATCATAGCCTCAAAAGAATATGATGGTGTCCAGAAAGGACCACCAAATCAGGGTCAGTCACCATGGATAGCGTTCACAACGAACATGCACATGTATGGCAACATATTCCTTTGGAGATTGCGACCATGCAACCAAAAAGCAAATTGATGACACCTCAATCGAAAGTCTCATCTATAGTATGGAATTACCTTCCATTTGTCATTGTCAAAGATTAACAAGTTCTCTCTTTATTTGTGTGACATCACTCGAGACAATAACGTTGCAATCAACTAACTGGCATGCTTTCAAAGCATGGGTATTTCTAAAAGGTCAGCAGTATAGCAGCAGATTTATTTGACCATGCAGTGATCTCCTTTCTTCTTCTCCTTCTTTTAAACAAATCAAATTTATAAGCCGATCGAAATAAAATATTTTTAAAAATTAAAAAATAAAATATCTATCAAATCATCCATAAAGTAGATCTAATATATATATATATATATATATATATATATATATAAAAAAAAAAAAAAAAAAAAAAAAAAAAAAAAAAAAAAAAAAAAAAAAAAAAAAAAAAAATATATATATATATATATATATATATATATATTGTTGTTAGTCTCTCTGTAAACATGTATGATTTCAAAAGACTATAGAGATGTCCCTATTTTCAGCAATTCTATCGAAGTAGATGAGAACTGACCTCTGAAGTGCTGATCTAGATGGTTACGTTCACTTTATGTCCCAACAAAGTGGGGTTAGAAGTCCGTAAACAATCATGCGAGCGTCTTTTGTGCACAACTTGTTGAGCTGTTGTTCAGGTAATATAGCAACTTTTTTATTCTCTAGAAGGGAGAGTTGACCGATTGTGAAAGAACACGTGTTGTTCTCTCACTAGAACAGATTGTGAAAGAACAGTCTCACTAGTCCCACATCACTTATACATGTGACCAAGACAGCAGCATCAACTTGCCCAGGGCATTTGTGGGAGAAAAATTAGAGCAAGCATCCAGCTTGCATCTGCATAAATGTTGAAGGTTTAGAACTAAACCTGATATGCATGGTTTTTGCTTGTCATGGATAACTGTAACCATGACCCATATTACCTCCAAATTTAGGCTGGCAATTGAATGAAGGGGAAAAAAAGTGTTCATGAACTCTCATTTTTGGCCTGAGTCTAGGCTGATGTAAGCAAGCAGAGCTTTGTCCTTCTTTCAGACACGCAATGAATTTCAAGTCAAGCTTAGCTTCGTTTGTCTTCGTATGTCTGCATCTTATAATAGTAACATGCAATGCTAATGAAAGAGCTTTTATTTATATTATTTTTTATTAAATTCTGTGTTTGGATGGAAAACAACTTTGTATGGATTTAAAGATTTTGACATCTCTCCAACCAAATATATTAAAATATACAGATGCTTATAATTTCTTGCTTGACCAAACCTAGTATGAGATTTTAAGGAGAAAAACACGACCGTGTGGGAGATACAACACAAGGAGAGGATCTACTTCTTTCTTTCTTTCTTTCTTTCTTCTTTTTTCTGAAAAAAATGGAAGCCATGAATTGTATTTGTAACTTAAATATTAAGGTTGTCTCCTTTTTTGAAGCAATGAACATCCTTAAATTTTTTTCTTTCTTCCAATAATAATATTATTTAAGGATGTTTATTACTTCTAAAAAAGAGATTAGAAGATACGGCAATGAGAGAGAAATGAAGAGAAAGGTGATATATACTCTCTTAAGCTAAGTACTTATTAAACTAAGTATTTTAAGAGAGTGAATTTTATTTGAACTCATTATTTTAAGAATGTGAAGGATGATGCAGCAAGGGCGAAGAATGGGTGAGAGAAACACCCCCGGGGGGGGGGGGATGAGGCAAGCATTTAATCGAAGAAATAACAACATTTATTGTATATTATTTAGGACTCTTACTTGGATTGATTATTATATTAATTAGATTGATGGAGGAGGAAATTTTAAGCACTTAAATGAGGACGTTCAAAGACTTCCACACCACCAAGGACTCCAACGATTGCAACGGAAATAAAGTTTCCATTCTACAAGAAATCTAAGCTCCCTTCCGACAAAAGGTTAGAGTGCTAGTCCAAAACAAATCTTTGACAAACTCCAATTTAGTCGAAGGTTGGTCCACGTCCAATGTGAAAGAAAGCTGTACGAAACGCTGAGAGACCAATGGATCAGATATGGATCTAATAGAATTGGAATTATGTGGCCTCCCAAAGTGAAGGGTCAAAAATCTTGACCTAAATTATAGATATTAAGCAGCATGGGTTAGGCCTGGGTCAAATCAATTTTGGATCCTTGACCAAAGATTTGGAACCTTCCAGCTGAGCAGCAACGGAGCAAAAATGTAATGGCTAACATGTCTTAAAATTATTTTACATGAAATAATTGGTTTACAAAGGCACCCAGGAATATCGATGGTCATCATGCTTCAAGTACCAATGTCTTTGTCAACTTCATAATTCACACCAGCAATGAATGCAACGTTTCCATTGTGCAACTTACTGAAATCATGCATTGGGACATTAAGGATAGACTAAAATTTTTCGGGTCCGGGATCCGACCCAATCTACTTTTGGAGTGAAACTCTTCTCCCCAATTCTCGGATGCCTTTTGACCTCCATGCACTTCAAGGAGTAAAGCAAAAGGACAAAGGGAGGCATTTAGAAGAACAATTTGCACTCTAGTAGAATCTTATGGGCGACTTTCTGTATATTTCCATTCAATTTAGTTATGTTTTATTTTTTGATTCTATTGAATGTATTCATACTAGATAAGCCTGAACCATTCAATTAAGCAAATAATAATAATAACAATAACCATAGCAAAAACAAAAGGAGGATGGAGAGAAGAAGAGGTGCCGATATGTGACGTACCCTAACCTCCTGTCTTCACCCTTTTGGCATCAGGTTGCGGACTTTTGGTCATCGGAGTCAGCACCGGTCCCGTGGTTCGGGTTGCATCCATTTGGGTGAGGCTCAGGGACCCTCCCTCCCTGCTTACAGGCGTCCTACGAGAAAAAGAATTGTGGGGACCCATTCCCTAGGCTAGAGAGCCAAGCCCTCCAAAAATCCAAGTTGACTAAAGTACGGGGATGGCCGCTCGCGGAGCTCTCTTTGGTCCCCAGTCTCTCCCTGTAGAATGGCTTGAGCCCTAATGATAGAAATGAAAAGAAGTGGACAAAAGTTTCAAGTGGGGCTTTAGATGCGTTGAGTTCAACACGGTTGCGTGTGGGATTGTATCTGAATCTGATTAGCTATTGAGTTTTTTCAGACAAGCATCCAACGAATCTGTTTAGACTTTGTTCCATGTTTCGATATTCTCTTTTCTTATTATTAAAGCCTGGTACCTCTTCACCAAGGATAAGGGTGGCCAAGAGCTGATCAAAGTCAGATTGGCCATGTTCGAATCCTTTTATCAGATTGAATACTGAGCAATAACTTGAACCACTGTGATACTGAGCAATAACTTGAACCACTGTGATGCTGATTGTTACAATAGTACCGTGGATATCTCAGATCAGTGTGTTATCATAGATATCTCAGGCCAGCGAACTATCTTCGTGGTTAACAATCCAACCATCGAGCTAAGATATGTAGAGCTTAGCTATTTATATCCAGTTTGATGTACGACCCATCTAGCATGTAAGCTTCTTCCGTTATCTTGGACAACCAGTTTTCTAGTATGTGCAGTAGCTGTTCACTCTGAGTGGATAAGTCCGGACGTAACTAACTCTCTACATCTCACAAGAGTAGATAAGAGCTAGAATATCTCGTCCACTAATTGCATGTCCAACCCTGATAATCTCGGAACCGTTCGTTCCCACGGTTGTTCAGCCATATCCTCTATAAATAACTAAAGCTCCGAGGATCCAAGTAAGAAACCCCTCTCAGAGAACCGGTTGTTGCTTCTACTGTTCTCTTATTCCTAACTTAAGCGTCGGAGGATTCTCGTCGGAGCGAAAATCTTCGGTCCGGACTTTATTTTGTAAGTCGTTTCAGCACCACTGCACGAGGCCCAGTCGTCCACCTTCCGACCTCAGCTGAAACAAGCAGCAACAGATAGAGAAAAGGTGTAATCTTCGCATCATGCCACCAAAGAGAGTCTCGTCCCATCTCACCAATGCCACCACCTTCTACCAGGCAGGAAACCAGACTGACAGCCAGGTGCAGCCACCGATGATGGAAACTCCTCCGCCAACCCAGCCAGCGTTGGTCACGGTGAACCAGTTCAACCTCCTCTTCCAGTAGGTCCAGACTTTGACAGCTGCCATTCAGGCAATCCAAACTGTTCTTACACCTCCGCTAATGGTGCCGCAGCCTAATTAGGTTGCTCCTACACCCCCTTCAACGGTGCCATTAGTATTTCTCTAGGCGACACCGCCAGTGCCTCATACGGTGGCACCCTCCCGAATCCGGCTTCCCAACCACCACCATAATTTGAGTAGTCGTGGGTGCTTCCTTAGAGTCCAAAGAGGAGGCAGACCTGCCAGAGCCATCTTAGAGCCCAGCAACTGGCAAGGCAGCAATCTCTTAGCCCACGATCAGGATATGATTCAATCCCTGATCGCCATTCTTCCCAACATTCAGAAGCCTGCACTGTCCAAAATCTTGCCATAGAGAGAAAGTTCCATGCACTCGATAAAAAATCGAGAATGCTCTCAATAATACCTCCTTGACGTAGCCCTATGAAAGGTTCAACAGCGAGCTGCCCTTAGCGCCGAGGATAATGCGGGGCATTTTAAGATGCCCCAGTTTGATACCTACAATGGGATTGTCGACCCCGTCGTTCATTTGGAGGCTTTTAAGGCGGCGATACTCTTTCAAGGAGCAACATATGGCATCCTCTGTCGAGTATTCTCTACTACCTTCAAAAGGGTGGCCCAACAGTGGTACTCAAGTTTGAAACCGACCTCAATCCACTCTTTTGAAGAGCTATGTCGGTCTTTCATTGGTTATTTTGTCAATAGCCGATGACAGTAGAAGTAGTCCGACTACCTCCACACCATCAAGCAGAAGGAGGGGGAGTCGATCCACATCTTTGTAAGTCGTTTTAATACGGTGACCCTGGAGGTTCGTGATCTGGACCAGTCAGTTGTAATATCCGTTATGATGGGCAGACTATTAAAGAATGATCTTAAAAAGTCATTGATAAAGACTTTCCTTAGGATTATCCTAATATATTTATCCGTGCGGAGAAGTATATCTGTATGGAGGAGGTTTTCGCAGAAGAAATCACTGCCAGCTTTATTATGGCAGGACAGAATAAGGAGCACTCTCTAAGGTGATAGGGGAGAACCTGTCAGTGCTCCTGATCTCCATTCCAAAGGCCAAAAAATGAGGGCCCTCGGAATCGTTGACCTCAAAGTCCTCAGATAAGGGATCGACAACCCTCACCTCCGAGGTGTTATACTAATTATATACCTTTAAATGTTTCTAAGGAGAGGTATTGATGGAGGTGCGAGCCGAGCTGCCTCAGTCTCTGAGGATGCAGACGAAATCTGAGCGCTACGATCTAAATAAGTACTGTTTCTACCATCGTGACCATGACCATGGTACCGAAGATTGCTTCCAGCTCCGAGATGAGATTGAGAGGCTCATCGGGCAAGGGTGGTTGAACCGCATCATCCAGACGAGAGCACCTCCATGACGACCTCCTCTGAGGGCTCAGCAGCCACCTCCTTTACCTCAGCAGTCGTTCCCTTTGCCTCAACTGCAGCCAGCACCGGCACAGCTGGAGAAACAAAAAGTAGGGGGACAGGCAGTAGCAGAAGATCGACCCATACAAAGAAAAATTCATATGATAACTGGAGGATCATCTAGGTCAGCGAAGCTTCCAGAGTTAAAGAGGTCGAGGCTTGAGGATAGACTGGGGGATGCCATTATCTTCACCGAGCAAGATGCAGAGGATGTACAAGCCCCGCACAATGATGCGATGGTTGTAACTGCTATATTGTTGATTATAATGTACACTGCATATTTGTTAATAATGAAAGCTCGATCGATATTTTGTATTACTCTATCTTCTCCCAAATGAGATTTACTCTGGATCAGTTGAGTAGGTTCGATACCCTAATTCAGGGTTTCTCCGGAGGCTTGGTGATTTCAGAGGAAATAATTAAGCTACCTGTTATAATGGGCACTCCACTGCAGCAAAAGACAATCCAAGTCAATTTTCTGATGGTTAAACTTTCTTCAACCTACAATGCAATCCTTGACCGTTCGAGTTTATGGACTTTAAAAGTCATAGTGTCGAGATATCACTTGATGGTAAATTTTTCAACAAAGAATGGAGTAGGATAAATCCGAGGCAATCAGGCTATGGCTCGACAATATTTTACTGCCAAGCTTCGAGTAGAAGGCCAGCCATCCCAAGCAGAGGCCCGACCCAAACTTCCAATAGGACTGGATGCCCGAGATAATCTAGCCGAGGAAAACACTCAGCCATCTGAGGACCTCCTGGAGGTCCCACTGAAGAAAGAGAATCCCAACCAGACAGTGAAGATCGGCTCACACCTTGATGAGGTGATAATTAAAAGATTAGCTAACCACTTTTTTATAGAAAAATATGGATCTCTTTACCTAATCGGCCACAGACATGCCTGAGATAGATCTGGAGGTGATATCCCACTACTTAAAAGTGGATCCAAATTATCATCCGGTGAAGCATAAAAAGTGAAGCTTCACTCTGGAGCACCAGAAGGGTATAATCGAGGAGGTGGACAAGCTAATTAAGGCTGGCTTCATCAGAGAAGCAATGAACTCAAATTGGTTGGCGAACGTCGTCTTAGTCAAGAAGGCAGACGGAAAGTGGCGCATGTGCATCGACTTTACCAACTTGAATAAAGTCTGTCCCAAGGACAGCTATCCGTTGCCTCAGATTGATTAGCTGGTGGATGCAACTTCAGGGCATGAGCTCCTCACTTTTATGGGTGCTTTCTCTAGTTATAATCAAATTCGGATGGCACTAAGGATGAGGAGAAAATAATATTTATTACTAATCGTAGGCTTTTTTGTTACAGGATGATGCCTTTTGGCTTAAAGAATGTAAGGGCTACCTATCAACAGTTGGTGAATAAGATCTTCAAAGATCAAATCGATTGCAATATGGAGGTATATGTAGATGACATGCTGGTCAAGAGTTGAGCTACTTTAGATCATATTACTGATCTCCAAAAAATTTTTGATACTCTTCGCTAATTTCAGATGAGGCTGAACCCAACAAAGTGTGCCTTCGGAGTTACCTCAGGCAAGTTTTTTAGATTTATGGTCTCACGAAGAGGCATCGAGGTAAATCCTGAGAAGATCAAGGTAGTCCTTGAGATGACACCACCAAAAACTGTTAAAGAGGTGTAGTGTCTGACCGACAAAGTCACTTCGCTCAACCACTTTATCTCCAGATCAGCCAAGAGATGTTTCTCTTTTTTTAGACCCTCAAGCAGCCAAAAAATTTTTAGTAGACTACAGAGTGCCAGAAGATATTTGAGGAGTTGAAATAATATCTCAGCTCACCATCATTCTCACTAAGCCTCAGCCTGATAAGGAGCTATTGCTATATCTCACTGTTTCTCCAGTGGTGATTAGCTCAGTCCTTATCCGAGAAGGATGGATTCAAAAGCCCATATACTATACCAGTAAAATCTTTCATGATGCAGAGACCAGATACACCATGCTGGAGAAGCTGATTTTTGCACTAATTATCATGACAAAGAAACTTCGATCATATTTTTAGGCTCATACTATTATGTTGTTTACTAATCAGCCAATCAAGGCCGTTCTCCATCATCCGGATATCTCGAAAAGGATTGCAAAGTGGGCTTTAGAACTCTCGAAGTTGGATATGCAATATCATCCGAGGTCTTCCATTAAAGCCCAAGTGTTAGCAGACTTCATCCTTGAATGCACCATTCCGAATGAACAGAACTCAAAGAGTAGAGAAGGCTCAAAAAATGGAGAGAGCTCAAAAGCTGAGGAAAGCTCGAGAAGTGAAGAAGTAGATGCGGGAGCTGACCCTGAGTTATGGATCCTGCATATCGATGGCTCGTCAAATTCATCAAGGTTAGGGGTCAAACTTATCTTAACTGGTCCTAAAGATGATGTGGCGGAGTATGCTCTGCACTTTGAATTTTCGACCACCAACAATGAAGCAGAGTATGAAACTTTGATTGCTGGCATAAAAGTTACAAGAGAAGCAGGGGCGCAAAATCTGAATGTCTTCAGCGACTCCCAATTGATAGTTGAACAAATCAAGAGTAGATATGAGGTCTGAAAAAAAAAACATGAAGAGATACCTTCAAAAGGTAAAGGATTTAATCTTATTCTTTTTGAGTTTTGATATTCAACAGGTTCCCAAAGCGAAAAATATCAGGACAGATGCACTGTCAAAATTAGCAGCCTTATTATCCGCTAACTTAAAAAAAGAGACCTACTTCAAGTATTAAAGATCTCGAGCCTCGAAGAGCCTCTTGTTATCCAGCAAGTTGATAAAGAATCCAGTTGGATTGATCCTCTGCTCAAGTATTTAAGGTCATATGAGTTACCATCTGATCATAAGGAGATCCGAAAGATAAAAAAGCAGGCCACTCGCTATGTTTTGTATGATAATAAGTTGTACAAACAATCATTTTTTCTACCTCTCTTGAAGTACTTGCGTCTGTCAGAGGCTGATTACATGCTACTGGAGGTTCACAAAGGGATCTGTGAAAGTCACTTGGGAGGTAGATCTCTATCTTACAAGATTCTTTGGCAGGACTACTACTGATCCACTGTGAACAAGATGCAGACAGCTTCGTCAAAAAATACGATCGGTATCAGAGAAATTTCAATATTCAGTATCAACTGGCAGCACTTTTGACTTCCATCAGCACCCCTTGGCCATTTGCTTAATGGAGAATCGGCATTCTTGGTTCTTCTTCTCGAGCATGAGATCAGTGCAAGTTTCTTTTAATGGGTATCGATTATTTTACAAAGTGGGTCGAAGCCAAGTCTCTGACCCGTATAACCAAGGTAAGAGTAAAGAATTTTATTGAAAAATCTATTATCTACTAGTATGGTCTTCCCAAAGTACTGATCACAGACAAGGCAAATAATTTAGCGGTGCTCGACTCTGCGAATTCTATGAAAGCTATGGAATAGAACATTGCTTCACATCAATAGGCCACCTACAGGCAAATAGAGAGGTGAAAGTGACCAATAGAACTCTCCTATAGAGCTTAAAGGCTAGGTTAGATTGGTCAGAGGGGTCATGGATAGATTTGCTTCATCATATTTTATAGGCTTATCAGACCATCCAAAGGATCCCAACTGGCGAGACTCCTTTCAATCTCGTATTTGGGACTGAAGCAATCATACCTATAGAATTTGAGCTTCCATCCCTCAGAGTTGAGGAGTACAATGAAGATACCAACTCAGTGTAGCTCCGGGCTAATCTGACTTGATTGAAGAAAGCAGAGAATATGCCACCATGAGAATGGTTGCCTATCGTCAGAGGGTGGTAAGTATTATAAATCGAGTCAAGGCTAAAGAATTTTGAGCTGACATCTGATGTTACGGTGAGCTAAAGTTTCGTAGCCTGTTGAGCAAGAAAACTATCATCCAACTGGGAAGATCCCTATCAAATGGATGAAGTGTGCATCCGGGGACCTATCGGCTGAAACAACTCGATGGGACTCCACTCTCCAGGCTATGGAATTCGGCTAATCTGCATATGTATTATCAGTAATATTGTAACATCATGTTATTATATATATGAATTTGTAGATTCAACTCATGTTTGCATATAAAAGTGGCATGAAAAGTTGAAACTCCTATCCAACGAGCTCTACAAAGATTCTTCTGATCGAAATCATCTCAATAAAAATTCTTTTGATCAAAACTAAGTTTTCAAGGATTTCACTAATCAGAATCATCTCCACAGAAGTTTTTTTGATCAGAACTGACTTTTCAAGAATTTCTTTGATCCGAATCTATCTCAACAGAAATTTCTTTGATCGAAACTGACCTAACAGAAGTTTTTTTATCAGAACTGACCTTACAAAAGTTTTTTGATTGGAATTGATTTTTCAAAGATTTTTGTGATCGAAATCATCTCAACAAAATTTTTTTTGACCAGAACTGATCTTACAAAAGTTCCTTTGATCGAAACTAATTTTTCAATGATTTCTCTGATCAAAATCATCTCAATAGAAGTTTTTTTGATCGAAATTGACCTTACAAAAGTTTCTTTGATTAGAACTAATTTTTTAAAGATTTCTTTGATCAAAATCATCTCAACAGAAGTTCTTTTGATCAGAATCATCTTAACATAAGTTTTTTTGATTGAAACTGACCTCATAAAAATTTTTTTGATCGAAACTGATCTCACAGAAGTTTCTTTGATTGAAACTAACCTTATAGGAGTTTCTTTATTCAAAACCAGAGTTTCTTTGATCGAAACTATTTTTATCAAAATTTCTTTGCTCGGAACAGTCCTATCTCCCTTAAGTTGGAATGGATTCATTTAAGCTCCTAAGGTCGGAATTGAATCAGGTTGTGATAATTTTAAGTTTCTTAGATTGGAGCTAGTCCCTACGTGCTGAATAAAAATATACGAGCATAAATGAAATGCGGAGGATATAAAAAAAATAAACTTCATTCATTTTTTCAAAATTTTTACAATGACTTTGAAAGATCCAAGTATAAAAGAAAAGAAACAGAGAGCTTAAGGGGCAGCATCTGATGCGAGAGTATCCATCGTGGGTGTGTCGACTATAGTGGATTTTCAAACTTCATCCAAAAAATTCAGATTTAATTTTAGATATTTGGCGGCAATCCTGTCTCAGACCAACTGCTTCCCACCGATATAAGCTTGACGGCAAACTCAATTTTCTCATCGTGGTACTTCTCTGACGCTTGAAAATCTTCAATGGCCTTTGAGGCAGCCTCTACTATCTTCTTCTCTGCTGTCTCGACCATGGCTTTATTCTCCTCCAGGAGGATTTCGAGCTCCTTTATCCTCACTGTCTGTATTTTCTGGATGCCTATCAGTCAGAAGTTTTCTTCTACAGCTCCTCTTAGGGCCGCTTCAGCATCTTCAACCCTCCTTGTGGCAGTGTCAGTCCTTATGAAGGCCTCTCCAGCCTCCTGCTCAGCCTTATCCTTCGTGACTTTGAGTGTTTCAGCATTAGCCTTATGCTTCCTTGCCTCCGTCGAAACCTCGTGGGAATGCTCCATATACCCGTTTAGATAATGGACAAGCTGTTAAAAAGAGAAAGCTTCTTATCAATAATATCACAAGTGTATGCTTAGAATAAATAAAATATTACAAAAGCTTCAACTTACCCAGATGAAGAATTCCACAGCTCCTTTTCTTATTGCCCCACATGGTTTGACCAGCAATTTGTTTGCATCAGCTGGGAGGACCATCCAAGTAAACAACTCATGCACCAGCTTATAATCTATCAAAGCTGAAGCCTCAAACTTCAGACTAGCTGGTGCGGTCCCAGAAGGCCCAGCTATCTCGGCTGGCGCCTCTTTTGGGGAGAAGTTGATGACTTGAGGGGCCAGTAGGCTCAAAATTACTTCTTTCAGCAGGCTCTGAGTTACTTCTTTGGGAACTCAGTCTGTTTGGCTTCATTGACCCTCATCAGAAGCTGAAGCAATAGACGAGCCAGATTGAACCCTCACAATTCTAAAGCCGTCAGTGCTGAAAAATTCGAGTCTTGACCTAGAAGCCGACGGTGCAGGGGGACTTCTATCCTTAATGCGGGTGCTCCGACCATTCGCAGGCTCAGCTGTCCTTTTTCAATGGTCTTTCTTCTTCAATTTTTTTGGCAAATTGGGGTCCATCTCTGCAACCATAGCAATCAAGTAGTTAACATAAAAGTAAAGTAAAAATTGAAGAACACAAGGCTCTGAGGTAGATGACCCATGCGCACCTTGAGGACCGGCCTGACTGATGCCGATATTAAACAATGTATGCACTGATAGGAGCTCCTTCAGCATCTCAGGATCTTAAAGTTGTGCAAGGTTTTCACCTCCTGCCTTAGGCACTGATCCAATAAGAGCTCCTTCAATACGGCCTCTTGAGGTTCATCCAAGATGACAAGCCCCCAATTCTCGCTTGACGTCTGAGAGATGAAGAGAAAATACTCTTTCCAGCCGTGGACAGTGAAAGGAGCATCTTGGATCAACGGACGAACATTCTTCTTCTTTCGTGACATCACATACCACCACCCACGTGATCCAGGATGCCTCTTGAGGCTGAAGAAAGAATGAAGTGCGATGCTGGGATCAATCCCAGTCAATACGTACACTGCGATAAAATCGCAGATATGCCGTCATGAATTCAGAACTACTGAATCCAATGACATCTTAAGAAATTTTAAAAGAGCTATAAAGAAAGGATGAAAGGGAAGCCTCAGTTCAGTCCGAAAGCATTCTTCATAAGGCTCATCCAGTTTGAGGGGGTTGGCAAACTCGATCGTTGGCCCTAAATTTTCAGTTGGAATGTCGGAGGAATCTGAAACTACTCATGGAGCAGTACCACATCCCTCTCCATTAGCTCGGATTGAAATTTCAGTGGGACGAAGATGGAGTCTCCAGAACCCATTCCCTTTGCAGTAAAAGAAAGCTCTGAAGTGAAAGACAAAGGAGAGGAACCTATGACAAAAGAAAAGGATGATCAAAAATCCTAGAAATCTGTCTTATCTGGGGTTTAAATAAATCCGAACTCAGAAAATCTCCAAACGATACTTTCTCTCAAAGCATTAATGACAGGAGGCGTGACCGACAAGGAATGAATGGATACTTGACATGTGGCAGTCACCAATCGGATACAGCTTCTACCTTCGATATGGCAGTTAATGCCGGTGGTACACAAATCATGCCCTACACCGATTTCGAAGGGATGTGAAGAGACGTGCGATGGTACCTACCACATGGAGGTGATTTGAATCTCAATCCTTTCAAAATCTGCATGATAGGTATGAGTCATATAGCTCAAATTATAACTCGGACTGTGGCTTAAATTATGCCTTATGATTTGAATCATAACTAAATTTCTAGTATGGATCCGAATTCGACCAATATGGCTCGAAATGTAATTTGCACTCATCCATTCAAATACAGTGAACATTAATGATAAAAATGAATTTTATTCATTTGCATCAAAATGATTACAAAGTTTAGATTACAAAAGAAAAATACATCATTACCTCGAAGTGCTGTCAGGGTGATTCACTTCAGCACAACCCTCCTCAATGCCAGCAATCTCTTCTGTCTGGGTGGCCGCATCAACTTTATTGTCTCAATAATGCATCAGGATATTTTTGCAAACCTCCCTGTGCTGTCTTCTGTCATGACCTTCAAATTTTCATCTAAAAAGTTGGCTTGCAGAAGCTCGACACTGTCTAAAGGAAGGGGCACCCGAGCCATTATCTTGCACCTCTCGAAGCCTGCAGAGAATACTATCTTACAAGCTTGGTTTATGATTTCAACTCTTCTTTTCACCAGCCAATCATCCTTTTAAGAGCATTCATAGTGAGAAGCTCCTAATCTAAGAGTTGGCGATGGAGGAAAGCCTAGCCTTCTCTCTCCTCCTTCAACTTCTCCTTCAGGCACTGTACATTTGTCAAGGCCTCTTGAAGTTCACTCTGAGGTGCAGACGACTTTTGAGTCATCCGAATCCTCTTGGAGGTGGAGCCTTCATCTCTCTGAGGTATTTTTCCTTTGCGGCTTACTCTATCCGAGGTTCTGGTCCTTTTAGCTGAGCTCCTTCTAGGGCTCCTTTAAAAATGAACCTCATGAGGGATAGAGTCTCGACCCCTTCTTCCTTCGAGCATCCTCCTTAGGCACTCTATATCGTTGCGAGCTTGATGACGTCTCTCTCAGTCCCAGATCTTTGTCTCTTAAGATTTTTAATCTTCTTCTCAGTCTTCCTTAACTCGTCACCTCAATGATCGATCATTTTTCGGGCTTCTCGAAGGGCATCTTTAAAAGAGTTGACTTCCTTGGTCAACTCAATGGTAGCTGATTGTTTTTGCTCCAAAAAATATTTAGCCAGTCTATTTCTTCCTTCGTTGCTATAGGCACTAAAGCTGAAGCTTCAAAGATGGAGCCGACGAAGCTGGCTAGATAATGCCGAACCTATATACCAAAGCTATTAAATACAATAAGCTGCAGGAGATCAAAAGAAAAGATCCAAAGACTCCTTACCTGAGCAAGAGACCTAAGGGCACCCGTCATCCGCTGTTGAGCCCTTTGTTCATCCAAGTACTATTTTTCAGTAAGAGAAAGAAAATAACTCAGAAACTCCACCACGATCTTGAGATTCTCTGCCACGGACAGAATAGAGGGCGTCGATTGTGAAGGACTTGCTTGGGAAACAACTGGAGGAAGGCATTTGATAGGGGCCATCTGCTCCAAAGACTCCCCAGTCTCCACTGCCATCGTCAGAACTTCTTTAGGATAACTGACTGTGTTCGTCGCTTGTGCCTTCTCTGTCGGAGTCTCCTTTATCAAAATCCCCTCTGATGGAGCTTTCACCACAACCTCGAATGGAAAAATGTGGACTCGGTAATCAAAAAGAAATTTTCATCTCCCACAACTGCAGTAGTTGATTCAGTGGTCGAAACATTGACATCACCACCCACTGAGGCTGGAGGATCAACGGATGAAACTTTGGTTTGCCTTTTTCAGGCTAATACCAGTTCAAGCTTTCTCAAGAACTCTAAATTGATCCTGTCTTCGAGAGTCACAGTGAGAAACGGGAATGAAAGAGGATTGCAGTTGCCTCCTCAATGTACTCAAAAAGTAGATTTAAAAGAGGACTCAGAAGAAGACAGAGAGCCGCTAATGGAAAAATTAAATTCTCGAAAAGATCGCCATGTGAGTGGTCCCATCAACCACGACCATTCGCAACAAGTCCTGCCTGTCAAACCGATGTTATCAATTTTAAATGCTGGAGACACATGTGAAAGCATGAGAGCGCACATCTCCAGATCCTAAGTACAACTTTAGAAATACTCTTTTCATCTGATTCTCAGACTCAGGAGTAAGAGAATAGTTTATGGTGGTACCGTGAATATCTCAGATCAGTATGTTATCATGGATATCTCAGGCCAGCGAGCTATCTTCATGGTTGTCGACCCAACTATCAAGCTAAGATATATGGAGCTGAGCTATTTATGTCCAGTCTAATGTGCGGCCAATCTAGCATGTGAGCTTCCTCCATAACCTCGAATAGCCAATTTTCTAGCACATGCAGTAGCTGTTCACCCTAAGTGGATAAGTTCGAACGTAACTAACTCCTCTCATGGGAACAGATATGCCAAAATATCTCGCCCACTAACAGCACGTCCAACAGCCGACAACCTCAAAACCGCATGTTCCATGGTTGTTCAGCCATATCCTCTATAAATAACTGAAGCTCCGAGGACCCAAATAAGGAACCCCTTTCAGAGAACGAGTTCCTGCTTCTACTATTCTCTGATTCCTGACTTGAGCGTAGGAAGGTCCTCACCGGAGTGAAAATCTCTGATCCAGATTTGTTTTGCAGGTCGCTCCAGTACCACTGCGCAAAGCTCAGTCGTCCACCTTCCGACCTCGACTGAAACAAGCAGCAAACTGATCATACTATAATTACCATACATGTCCAAAATTTGGATGTTATGTTATCCATCAAGGTGCCCATGGGCTCTGAATTTAGAAAAAAAGTGAAAAGATACGAAGGCACAAAAGGAGTGGCCATACTTGTTTTGCTGATCAAAGAAAGGAGGATATGGTGTAATATGCTTTCACACCACTGAAAGCTCTTCATGCATTTTTGAAATTAACAATAATAGGAGGTCTAAAATAAATTCATTGCAAATGGTTAAATGAAAGAAAGCTCTAACAGACAAACTATATCATGTGCATGTTTGGAAGTATGTTTGCTTCATCAAAAAATAATTTTGGATCCAAATATATAATTTTGAATATTTAGCTACAATTCAAAAATAATTTTGGAGCATGTAAAACAAAAGCAGCCATATCAGCCAGGAAGCTAAGCAGATATGTGTCCAGCAGCAAAAATTGAGAGGATATCAACATGTTATGTATGAGATAGTTCCATATACTTTTGGAGATCCAACTCACCACAATTTTAAAATCAACTTCAAGCCATACTCGCCTGAACCCAAGCAGAGTAACCGCAATCAATAACCCCGTTCGAGCAGCTTGGAGCTCTGCCTTCGGCATAATTGGAGCTATCGAAGCTGCTACAAGGGCATGCAATACAACACCATAATGGTCTCTAATGAGGTATCCTAACCCAACAGAATGCTCTGTCCAAGACGCATCAAAATTAATTTTAACCATGTTGCAAGGTAGGGGGAGTCCAAAATATCAGTCTAGGAACACAAAGATGAGAGCGCACAGAGCTGCCGGCTCCCTAGGACTGCATGTACCTGGTATTTTCAGTACTACTTGATGCATAGATGAACTTCACAGCTACATAAAGTGCCAAATTGAGAAATTCAATAGGATTGATGCAGACCTTGGAATAGGTGAGTGTTTCGGGAGTTCCAAATGGACCGAGCTAAATAACAAATGTAGCTTTGCTGTTGATCATCTACTACTGGATCAGAAGTAATTTGAATGATTTCTTCGAGACTACTGAAAGATGAGATGTCAAGAATTTTGGTTTTTAGTAGGTGCCACACCTCAGTCACTCTTAAACAAGAGAAAAGGCAATGCCCCCAATCTTCAACATTGAGATGACAAATGTCACACAATGTATTTTGTTGAGGAAACAACCCCCCCGGGATTGAAGGAGCGCCTTGTATGGAAGCCTGGCCTGCCCCAGAAGACTTTCTACCTAAAAACTTTGATTCTGGGACCAACCTTAAGGCACCAAATCCAGCTTAAAGCTAGAGGAGTATCATCATGGTGTTTCTTAGCAATATCGTCGTGGACATCCTTTATTCGGATTTTTGTAACACCATTCTTATTTGAGATGAATCAGTCAGTCCATTGATGTTTGGGAATTGGAATCTTCATAATCCTTCTAGCATAACCTTCATTAAATATATGATTAAGAAGAACCTGGTTCCAGGTACCATTCGAGCTGAACAATTGAGAGAGTTTCCAATCATCATGGCATTGGTCAACATTCATATGTATAGCACATTGGCTGATAGGTATATTGGACAGCCATGGGTCTTCTAACACAGGTAGATCATTCCAAGATGTAAACCCATGTTTGTCATGAATATGAGAAGCCCAAAGATTCTCTGTGAAGTAATAAGCTTCCAGCTGACTGATGGGTTTAGGAGGGAGTATGAAGAGATTTTGTAGTAGATAGAGAGAGATGGAGAATAGAGGATAGATAGATAAAAAAGATTTAAATTTTAAAACTTCACTTTCTCATATATTTACAAAGAATATTTATAGGACTAAATAGAATCTTCTATACACTAGATATTTTAAAATTTCATGACCAATATCTTTGATTTTTGTAGAGCCTTTTAGAAAAAATCTTTCGTTATATTTGTAGGGCCGACTGGAGAAATTCTTCTACCATATTTGTAGGACTTTATAGAAAAATCCTTCTGCTATATTTATAGGGCCTTTTAGGAAAATTCTCTTACTATGTTTGTAGGTCTTCTAGAAAAATCATCCTACTATATTTGTAGGGTCTTCTAGAGAAATCAAATTTATTTCTAATAAAGACGACCTCTGATCTTCCCCATACAAACATATTCCTATGCCACAAGATGCAACTTTCTCGTACCTCATTCATGTCCCCAAGGAAGGATTTAAAGATCTTTTCCAGATCAATAAGAATTCTTGAAAGAGCAAGTGTCATATGGAAGGAATATGTTCTATAGGTCCAAAGTCCTCTCTACCTCATTGTAAGGCTAGGGATTCCATCAGGGAACAACAAGGGAGAGTGACTTTTTTTCTCCTTTTTTTTCTGCCAAAGGAACATGCATTATTTTCAAGAGTAATATTCGCTTACAAATGTAAATTTATTCTTCAGCAATTTTTGGTAGTTGGGATTTATCTGTAGCTAATGAACCAGTTAGCAATTCATGGGCAATTGGTGCGTCACTATGCTTCTTGACCATTAAAAGCTAGTCCCTTTTCTTAAAAAAAAAAAAGAAAAGAATTTTTTTTTTTATTTTTTTATTTTATTTTTTTAATGAAGAGAATGGTAAGATGCCACCCTAAGGATAAGAGTTTATATACAGAGATTATGTCCAAGAGTAATGAGGAGGTTACTACTTCTAAATTTCTTGAAAAAGGTTAGTCAAGCTAATCTATCCATTAGTATTCCTCCTCGTCTAAGACTGATAATATTTCAATTATGTGCTTTGAACATGCATAATTAATTTTCTGTAAATTCAAAAAGAAATGCGTGAAAGTTTTTATCAAGATCATCATGAAATGAATTGATGCAAATTTCCATCTTCTTTTCAAAAGAAAAAAAATTCTTACGGAAATCTTCAGCAAGCTACAAGCATATATCTTACAGTCCACGCACGGATGGAATGGTGGACCTATCGTGCATCCAAAGAGAACTCAAAATTATACGACCTAGATGCTCGTTGCCATATGGGAAAACTGTTATGGTCGCCCTATCCTAATCCATTAAGGGTAGCACCTTGGGTCATGCCACCCCAACTTTTGACGCAAGACCAAACCACCCAAGGTGCATCAAAAAGAAAGGTGCCGTTGGGGCATATGCTCCCACAAAACATTAGTGGAGTGCCACCAATCTACTACCTTGTCTGTGAGACAGAATCCAGACCAATGTCTCAAGGTGTTTTTTCCCACTGAGATTCTTGAGCTCCTAGCTGTGATGTCCTCAAAAATCCCTAGGGCTTCCTAGATGCTCCACCACATTTCTCTTCAATGTCTCATTGCAATGAATTTGCTGTCATATGGTCCATAAGCTTTTCCCTCTCCTTGCTTGGACACCAAGATAGAATCCTCTACCTCATTTACAGGGTGTAGGTCTGCAGCAACCATGCTATGCTTGTCGTCCCTTGAACTTTAAGCAGGCAAACTGCAATGTCTTTTGGTGATTAGACAAGTTGAGTCACGCATGGGCCCGGAGCCAATTAACTTGTACCCTTTGGTTCACATTCATGGGAGACACAAGTTGGTAACTTGGTTCTTATTGACATGAAGTATTGCAAAGAACCAATAATTTGAGAACACTGGACAGGCCTAGGACCGATGCATACAATCGAAATATGTTGGATTGGATTAGATCATATATTCTTATATCAAGTAATGAGAAATTCTTTGTGCACCACCCACGGTGTAGAAAATCTGATGTGGAGCGCACCGCTTCGCTCTATTGGACCACGTAGCCACCGTTTTCCAACACATATTTAATGTTTGCAGTTTTACTTTTTTTATTTAAATTTTGAATGACAAAATGTTTCTTTTCTTGTGAAAAAAATATGACATCCTATGCTGATATTATTATGACATCCTGCATTGAATTTATAATTTTTTGTACGGGATGTCATAATTTTTTCATGGAGAGAAGAGCATTTTCATCATTGAAGGATAATTTTTCAATAACAAAAATGTTCTTCTTTCTTTATGATATCCTATGAAAAAATTATGACATCCTGTACAGAAAATTATAATTTCAACGTAGGATGTCATAATATCAGCACAGATGTCATAATTTTTTCGAAAAAAAAAAATATTTTCGTCATTCAAAAATATCGCATCAAGTAATTAAGAATGATCTAGTTAGCATCGATAGCATCTAAAGAAGTATCATTAGTTTTTATTCAGACCCATAGCATTTAATGGGTTCATTATTCCCTGTATGATTTTGAGTTAGATGAATAGCCAACTCTATCTCTATTCAAAAGCTCGACTCTATACTTGGACCTAAAAAAGGAAATATACATTGAAATATAATTATATTAAACTAATAACGAAGGGATTAATTGTTGTTGTTACATGTGTCACTTTCTGCATCAAAGCATTAAAGATCGTTCACTATCATCTTGGCGCACATCCTATGACAAAGCCATCTAAAACGTTGCATTTTTCAAGTGTAGCATGGCAAATGCTAGACTTATATGTGAGGGCCAATGAATCTCACAACTATCTTTTCTACTTGGAAAACAAGCATCACATACCTACTGGTCCCACATCCTAAGGTATGAACGTTTAGAAAAACAGTAAGAATTGTTAGATGGCACGGCTCTCTTTTTTTTCCAAGTCCAGCCTGCTGAATATAGAGACGTACTCATTCAAAGGCCTTAATTATGACAGTTTCTGACGATCACTATCAAATATCTGTTATGGGGTGAAGGTTGCTTCAGACCTTGGGCTCCATAATTGGGTGTTATCCAATAAATGTGAAATAAAAGTTGGAAGGCTGGGATCTTAATAACTTGTCAGAAGATCCCATTAAATGCAAACTGGATAGATGTGTTATCTTCCTGTCACAGTACGTCAAAGAAATAATAGTAAGAGATTGAATGGTTATAACGATGCATCAATGAATAGTAGCCGTTGTATGAATTGCTTAATATGCTACTCTTTACTTCGGACAACGAGAAGTGATTAACCAGAATAAATGGCGCTTCAAGTTCAGGTGCAAAGATCTATAGACCATTACAAACTTTCTCCGTCTGACTACCAACTACCGTAACAATGGGACAATTTCGAAGTGTTCTGGGACAAATGACCATGCCACCAGCTAGTAAAAGTGCACGTTTTCATTTCGCAAGTCTATGAATTGAGATCGAGTTGAATGAGTTATGGAAGTCTTGAGATCAGCCTGCCCACTGGAGTCAGAATGGGACAGCACCTCCTCAGTCTGAAGACTTCAGCTCAAGCTGAGACAAGTTTGAAGAGGACAGGATTAGGCAGAAAGGTGAACCTGAAGCTGAAATTAAATATTTTTGGACGTTCCCAAACATCATCGCAGTCCAAGAATCTTTAAGATTAGACAAGGATATATTCTCCAAAGAGTTTTATCTTTTGAGTGAAAGAGTTATTTAGGGGGCTTATATACGTAATCCCTTGGTCCAAAATGTTACCTATTCTTATTCCATATAGATCATTCATCGCGACTCCTCTTTACACAGCGTTTGAAGAACTACTTGGGGTGCATGTCTTGCGCAAATACGGAGCGTGCAATTTAGACTGACATGCCTATAATGTAACAATCATGAAAGATCAGTTTTGGTGCTTAGGCATTACTTTGCCACTTCATCGCCATAAACATGAATACCTAAAATGTAGGTCAATATTGTGGGTTTTGAGAAATTTCTCACAAGATTAGCGATATCACAATATATTTCTTTGGAAATTCCATCAATAAGCTGATTGGGGTGTCCAGAGGAGATATAAAGGTCGGAAAGATCACAGATGCTAGAACACCTATTTTCCACTAAGATTGAAATACCTAGGACAACTAATATAGTTATTTCAGAAAACTCACTACAAAATCTAAATTAGAAAATCAAAGAAACATCTAGGAAACGGGAGGCTTTTGTATGCAAAGAGTGCCTTGTTGTCCCCTTTTACCGCCCATCATCTACTTCAATCCACCACTTAACGCTAGATGAAGTGAAACAAAAAAGGAAAGGGAAGGAAGATGTAAGTACCAGCAAAAGAATAGTTTCCTTGTAACCCACACATCAAAATTTTCCAATGATTTCCATGCATTTTCACGTGTTTTCTGTAACATATTAATCTTATGGTTATGTTTCTCATTTTCCATTTTATGGAATTTTATTGATAATAATTTTGTAATTCCTACTTTCAAACTGATTTATGAATCAGTTTGCTGATAGCAATTATCGTACAAAAACTGTTTCATAAGTAACATATTTGGACTCTTAACACGTGCGACCATCCTTATCAGATGATATTTTTCTGTTTATACATGATACTTTCTGTTTGCTCCGGTGGCATGTACAAAACATCGCATCCATGATGCCAATTAACAGAGGTGGGGGATAGAAAATGCCACATCACCTATATCAGGGTTTAACAAGCACTTTTCTTATATTGGCAACACCAGATTAATGTAATTGACTCATGGTCATGAATTTCATAACGCATGCCAACTCTATATATCAATCTTACAGAAAAAATATAAATAGTAAAAAGTAATGAAACTTTCTTGATTTATAAGAAGATGTAGCCTACTGGAGTTTTCAGGTTAAGAAGAAAGAAGGCATCAAAGTAGTATATGGGCATATGCTCTCGACAACGTACTTCAGATTTTTGCACTACATTTCGAAAGCTGAAGGGCTATTACCGGAACAGATGCATGGGCATGTGAACGGCAATCTGATTCAAACATGGGAATTTTTTTTTCTTTTTTTTTTTTTTGAGAATAATCAAACTTAGGATTAGAACAAAAAGTTTGTTTGGAATTAAGGTAAATGGGTGGTACAATAATCAGTACATGGAGCTAAACATATGTTTCTATCAGCAAAAAAAACAAATCATACATATTAGGCTATCACACAATATGGAATTTGTTTGGTACAAAATCTAAAATCTGTGCGCCCATTCAGAGTATCAACTTGGACAAAATCTAAAAAATGCAGCATGGCAGCCATCAATAATGAAACTATATGTGCAAACACTGCCTACCAACATAAATATGTCGTTATGTTTCTAGCATTCAATAGAGAACTACAGAATGACGCATTGAAATAATTCCCATTGTCTTACAGGATGGGGAACAAATAATCTGTTTCCCATTAACAGGTGAGCAGAATGAACAATTAATGAATTTTTAGCAACCAGAACAGCTACTTGATCATGATCAAGGCAAGATGATCAGCACTGCAAATCACTGCCTTTTCCATTGCCCTGCGATATGGAATCCACCAACAGCCCTGTGAACCCTAAATACGCACTGCTACTAGAAGTTTAAAAGCCCTCCATGCAAGGTTATAGCTGACCACTTATAAAAGCTTTCCCTAATTGG
>NC_025998.2:16069022-16161522 GCF_000442705.2 Elaeis guineensis | reverse complement strand
CAAACTTTATGCCGATAAACAGAAACTCCTTAGGATAAACACAAACTCATTGAGTGATCCTAGTCCCCCACGATAAACAACAAGAGAGGAAAGAGGATAATCACTAAATCTTATGAAAATAAATATAAATTATCAGAAGATAAACACAAACTCTAAATAATAAACACAAACTCTAATTAGAGCTCAATCTGAATTTGTATTCATCCTTAAAAATTTATGTTTATCGACACAAAGTTTGCGTTTATTATTCGCAATATTTATTTATCTGCACAGAGTCACTCTGTATTTATTATTTACAGTTTCTGTTTATTATTTGAAGTTTATATTTATTCTCTGATAGTTTGTATTTATTTTCGTAGGACTTAGTGTTTATCCTTCTCTCTTTCTCTTTTATTGTTGTTTATCATGGATAGATCCTAGTATCACTTAATTTTGGAACCTCGAGTTTGTGTTTATTCTGAAAAATTTCTGTTTATCAGCATAAAGTTTGCATTTATTATTCATAGTTTTTATAATTTGCACAGAGTTTGTATTTATTCGCAGTCTGTTTGTGTTTATTATTCATAGTTTCTGTTTATTATTTAGTGTTTGTGTTTATTTTTGATAGTTTACGTTTATTTTTATAGGACTTAATATTTATCCTCCTCTCTTATTGCTTATCGTAAATGGAGTGTTCATCCTATCCAGAATTATTTACAGTTTATGTTTATCCTCTTAATATAAATACAAATAATGAGAAACAATGAGAATACAAATTTTTGAATATAATTCATAAAAAATATTCACTAATGGCCGGTGGAGGGTTTGAAAGGAGAGGAGATGGCAAACGCGGGATGGAAAACTCGGCTTAGGAGGAGATGAGACGGTGACCGCAGGAGAGGGAGAAGAAGAGAGGAGGCACAGATGGGGGGTTACTGAAAGACGGCAGTCATGGGTGGGGAAAGAGCGAAGAAGAGAGTAGACACGGGTGGGGGGCGGGTTATCGAAAAACGACGGTCGTGGGTAGGGGTGGGAAGAGAGAAAAAGAGAGGAGGCGTGGGGGTTAACCGAAGATGGCGGCAGAGGAGATGATGATGGTCATATGTGCTGGCCTTACATCGCATCGCATCCCATTGAATGCTGTTTTTTTTTTTTTAACACGCCAGCTCAGCTAACACCCTCCGAACTCCTCCGTTAGCTTATAAAAAAAGCTCTAAAATGCACACCGATCCAACGGAGGGAGATCCGACTAGATGGGAGTTGGTATCCAATTGACCGCAGCCTAGTCTACCTCTCTCTATATATATATGTATGTATGTATGTATATATATATGTATGTATGTATGTATGTATGTATGTATGTACGTATGTATGGATGGATGTATGTATATACATACATACATACGTACATACATACCGACATACATACATGCATACATATGTGCATACATACATACATGCATACATATGTGCATACATACATATGTGCATACATACATATATATATATACATGTATGTATGTATGTATGTATGGATACATCTACATACATACATACATATATATATATATATATATATGTATGTGTGTGTATGTATGTATGTATGGATACATCTATATACATACATACATACATACATACATACATACATATATATATATATATATATGTATGTATGTATGTATGTATGTATGTATGTATGTATGTATGTGCGTGTGTATATATATACATACACACACACACACACGCACACACATGTATGTATATGCGTGTGTGTATGTATGTATATGTACACACACACATATACATACATACATACATACATACATACATACATATATATATATATATATGTATGTATGTATGTATGTATGTATGTATGTATGTATGTATGCATGTGTATATATATATATATGTATGTATGTATGTATATATATGTGTATGCATATATATATATATATATATATATATATATATATATATATATATATATATATATTATATATATATATATATATATATATATATATATATATATATATATATATATAATACATACATACATACATACATACATATATGTATGTATGTACACACACATATATGTGCGTGTGCGTGCGTGCATGCGTATATGTACGTGTGTGTACACACACATAAATTTATATATGTATGTATATATACATATCTATATATATATATATATACATATATATATATATATACATATATATACATATATATATATATATATATATATATATATATATATATATATATATATATATGTATATATATATATATATATATGTATATATATATATTATATATATATATTATATATATAATATATATATGTATATACATATATGTATATGTATATACATATATGTATATGTATATACATATATGTATATGTATATACATATATGTATATGTATATACATATATGTATATGTATATACATATATGTATATGTATATACATATGTATATATATATATATACATATATATACATGTGTATATATACTTGTATATACATGTATATACATGTGTATATGTACTTATATATACGTGTATATATATGTGTATATATACATATATATATACGTATATTTGTATGTACACACACACATATATATATATATATATCCTTTAATTATGATAATATATGATCGCTAGTTTTTTAAATGGAAATAATAGATATATGAAAAAAATATAGTTCATATATATGTTAACAAAATCTAACTTATTCTTGTATTACTTCCATTCGATCCTAATATAATTTTTTAAAATCATTTTAGGTTTAGTCTATGCATTCAAATTTAACCAATTACAACACATTGAATTTAAGTATTATCTGAGTAGACCAAAACAATTAAGAGAAAATATTTATTTTTCACTATTTATTATACCATATTAATTGTGTTATACCTCCTTCAAATTAATTTTATTTTATTTTATAAAACAATCTACTTGGTTAAGCAACTTTCATCAGCTAACTAACTATATAGATTGTCAATAAAAACGTTGAGTTGGGTTTAAGATCTATTATGCTTGCTGTAATAGGCTAAAAATCATATATCTTAAATTTATTAAATTAAATATTCTAATTAATATAAAAATATACTCACCATCACTGATTTTCACCGATTACCTAACCATAAGGTTTCAAATAGCTACATTGGGCCTAAGATCAAATCGATAGTCGATAAATCTACTTTTGGGTTCATGATATATACTAACTTTGAGAAATTTATAACTAGTGAAATCTAATTTTATTATAGTTATCTCCAGGCGAGTTTTCTAACAGAACTAACATTCATTATCTAATTACCATGATATTAGATAGCTTGAAGCAACCATACAGTTTAGTTATGGTAATTTTTCTTTTTTCTCCCTACATTGATGTTGATATTATTATCATTTTTTTTGTTTAAACCTTTTATATTCAAGATTATAAAAATTAATAATGGATATCCAAAAAAACCAACTTGAATTATATGTTTTGTTTGAAATTTATTTATAAACTAATTTGAATATGCTCAAGATTAGATACACAATGTATGATTTAAGATCAAAAAGAGTGGTTCAAGAATCCACAGTATTGTTGATCAAGCCTTAATCAACGACCATAAGACTTGATTTGTCTAGATAAAGTAAACTATAGTATTTAATTAATAAATTAAGTTACAGTTATTATTCGCAGCTTGGATGATTGGTTTATCTCACATGTTTTGTCGTAAACTAAAAATTGGTGCAGTATTTTTCACTCTCATTAAATTCTTTTTTTAATTTGTAAAATAAATAATAAGAAATACAAACATATTCTTTTGTAGAAATTGAAGAAAAAAGAAAAACTTTCCGAGAATTACGAACGACCCAATGCGCTAGGGTTTCAGTAGGGTTTAAGCGAAGAAACAACGAGACCAGAGGCAAGCTCCTTCCATGGCCTCTTCCTCCTTATCCTCCTTCGCCTCGCTCTCGAGACGTCTAATCTCTCGCTCTCTCCTGCCCCACCCGTTCCGCTCATCCGCCCGCTTCTTCTCCAGTCCCCTCGCCGGCGGCGAGTCCGACTCCGACGATCCCCGGCTCGACACCGATCAATCCACTCCGCAGTCTTCGTCCTCCTCTTCGGGCGGAACTCCTCAGCAGCGCCTCCCATTCCAACGCCCTCTCGAGAACGGCCTCGACCCAGGGGTCTACAAGGTAAATCCGAACCCAAACGCAGACCATTTGATCGCCAAAAGTTAGGATTTTTTCGGGGTTTTTCTCGATCTGGGGGTTTTTCTCTGGGTTATTTTGAAGGCTATATTGGTCGGGAAGGTCGGGCAGAGGCCGGTCCAGAAGCAGCTGAAGAGCGGGCGGACAGTGGTGCTGTTTTCCCTTGGGACGGGAGGGATTCGGAACAACCGGCGGCCGCTCGACAACGAGCAGCCAAGGGAGTATGCCGACCGGTGTGCTGTGCAGTGGCACCGGGTCTGTCTGTACGCGGAGCGGCTCGGCGACCTCGCACTCAAGCACGTCAAGCCCGGGTGAGCGGCAGTCGTCTGCAGCCCCTTTGTTTTGACAGTTTTATAAAAGTTTTCCTTTCCATGGTTAAGTTGTTTTGAAGTTACAATTCTTTGCAATGGCTTTCAGATCACAATTTTTTGAAGAAGTGATTCCATTTTGTAGAGATGCAGGTCTACAAAATCCCAAATAAAATCGATCATATCAGTATATCATTGTATTTATAATATTTAAGAATGAGATAATGCTCAATGTATACTTAATTAATATAATTAATTATCTCATTTATAATATAATTAGAAATGAGATAATCCATCATTTTTTTTTGAACACATTTATAACATATTATTACTGAACACCCAAAAGTTTCGTAAAAAATATCAAAGGAAACAAGTAGTTCTTC
The DNA here is from genome assembly GCF_000442705.2 of Elaeis guineensis. Lineage (NCBI taxonomy): Eukaryota > Viridiplantae > Streptophyta > Magnoliopsida > Arecales > Arecaceae > Elaeis > Elaeis guineensis. The sequence goes on along the minus strand of NC_025998.2, from coordinate 16,156,630 downwards.
TATTCTTAATTTTTTTAATAAATAAAATCAACGATAAAATTGTAAACTTATTGATTAATCTATATAAGTTGGTGCCCTGTTTGGCAGCATTCTGTTTCCATTTTGTTGCTGAACACGTACATTTTTTGATAAACCATTTTTTTTAAATTTTTGTATCTACGAACACTATTTTATAATATTTCAAAAATATTTATACTAGCATTTTTCTTCCCTAAATCTTTGTTTTCTGTCTGCGTGGACCACTGCCTCTTCTAGGACTGCCTCTCATCATTGTTCATCCTGTGAATCTTTGTTCGTCTTTTGAAAGTGGACTTCCTTTTTCTTTTCTTTCAATTGTGATTCACTAAATACTATGTGATCAATTTCTGCCTCTAACCAAGCTGTCTTGTTTACCTTCATTGCACGTGATAATAGGTTTGCTTATACGTTGCGCTGAACAAGTTGTATGTCTTGGTAGTTGAGGGATTTTAAATGTAAAATTCACTGCACTTCTCAACTTATATTCTCTAGTAGTTTTTAAAGGCTCCGATTGAGCAGTTGGCATGCAGCATGCTCATGTTTCTTGTCCCAATCACAACAAATCAAGCTAGTTATTAGCAACACATCTCATTACTATAAGAACGTTTTGTTGGATTACAGCATATTATGGTTACTTGGATGGAATTAATTAATTACAGATGTGTATATCCATATTATATTGCTCAATTTTGCACAACAATGTTGTTGCAAATGCTATCAGCAAGGTTGTCCATTTACTAATTTTTATAATTGGAAACCACCTGTCCTTTTTTCTTTTAATTGTCTACCTCTTCTTTAGCTCTTTTGAAATCTATTTTGAATGGATTCTAAAATGATCTGCATTTCTTTTTCTTCTCTTCTTTTTTTTCTTAAATCTACCACTTTGCTTTTGCTTACCACAATCATTCTTTAAATAGCTTAAGCAACTAAACATGAGGGTGGTTCTCAAGATTACAGAGAGATAATTGAATCTTTAGGCTTAGTCAGAGTTGTATGATTTCATAGGATATACTAAATGTTCTTGTACTTGCTTTTAAGCGCATATTGTTATTTTAGTTTTACCTGTATGCTCCAATGTGTGCAGAAACTTGTATGTGTGCAGAAACTTGTCTCCAATTCCTTAATCCAACTTAGTGGTTTGGATGCATGATGTCCCAATCTTTTAATTTGGCTTCTTGAAATTTTGTTGCTTAGTGTGAGATGCGTTTGAACAATTTATGTCTTAGTGCCACCATTTGTTCTTTTCCTTGGTGTTGAATATTCCCTAATCCAAATAATGTTGGTATACCTTTGTTTATTAATTTTTTTCATTTGGTATCGCAGATCTGTTTTGTATTTAGAAGGCAACCTGGAGACCAAAGTGTTTAGTGATCCAATAACTGGACTTGTTAGACGCATAAGAGAAATTGCTATCCGCCGAGATGGTATGTGTCCCTTCTTTTGCTCCGTTCAAGTACTAAGGTTAAATCTGGTTCAAATAAATCTACATAATGCATCATCATCATATTCAGATCGTCATTTTTCCCTCCTGTTCCAGATTTCTTATTAAAAATGGTACAAGAGAGGTTGCTAAAAGTATGAAAACCCAATATCTGAAACTAATATTTCCCGATACATGCATATCTTGCATCATTTCAATGCAGGATTTTGTAACTTCTAAATCAAAACCATGGATGAACAAGACAGCCAGATTGTGAGCATGATTAAATTTCAAACTGAAAATTAATAACGCACGTGATACCTTTTTGTACCAAAAAGAGGGGAAAAATATAAAAGCATATATTTTATGCTTTCTTCATGTACCTATCATATAGGCCGCATATGGATAATAATGATGCTTTATGAAAAACATTGAAATTCTCTTTTGCCTTATCATGCCTCCAGTTTTTTTTTGGCAGCTGGCAGAAACAACTACCAAGCAAGCAAGTCCTCCTTCCTTTTCCCCTATGTACTTGCTTCCTGTGCCTCCACTCTTGCAGCCTTGTTCTCTAACAAATCCCTCCTGCAGGACTCCACTTCACCACCTCCACATGTCACTAACATTTGCCATTGGTACCCAAGGCCACTACTTGGCCCTGACTCCCTTTTTTCTCTCCTTCCCCTTCTTTTGACCACTCCACTAATTCCCATTGCCTTATCCCCATTTTAGGCAATCCTCCCACTTGTTCAACATCCTTGCGCCCCCTGACATTTGTTGCCACCAACTTGGCCCCTCTCTCTTCTCCTCCACCGTGAGCTACCATTTGAACCTCATCAGTTCCACAGCTCACCCTCCTTGACATTTGCTGCTGCCACTAGCATGCTGCCACAAAAACCCGTACCTTCATAGCCTTGTTAGGTCAGGTAATCAGGTTGAATATCAACTGGGTTGGTAGGGGCATGATTTTGCCGGCCCATTTCATTCTCTGGTCGGGTTGGCTGCCCATTTAAAACATCTGACCGATCTACAAGCCTAGTCTGAGATATGCATGGGTGAGTGAAACAATTAAGACATGAAGGAGGGTTAACATTCATTGAGTTGAAAAGGAAGGCAAATGGAAGGGATGGTGCCACAAGCGAACAGGTTCTCTGTGATCCAAGGGTGGTATTGGACTGCATGATGGTTGAAATTATTTATTCTGTGGTTGCTTGAATGCATATGCATGCCATTTTGATTTTTGATGAAGTTGGATCTTTTACCTCTTTATCTGTCACAACAAGTAGTAATTGCATCGACAGAAGTATTTAGATTCTTGTAATTGCACTGCTAGGGGCCTCAGGAGTAAATCAGTGGTTGATATTTCCTCTTACATGCATAGTTTAGAAAACTCCTAGATTCTTACATGCATATTTCCTCTTGTCATTGTGAATCTTGTCATTGTGTAGTTTCATAGATTTTCCACAAAATTAAGTTTGGGAATCCATGAAACATCTGAATTTAGATAGAAAAGATGAAAACTGGTTAATAGCCATGAACTTTGTGCTAGCTAGAGGCTGTGTTGGCTTTTACCTGCACAATTTTTCAGAGTTCTGACAAAATTACGTTCATGAACAGGTCGTCTTGTTTTTCTTGGTAATGATGATGATACTGGCCAATCAGAGGAAGCAGAGTTGAGAGGTGTGGGCTATCACTAAGATGATCTTAAAGATGAACCTGGATAAGACATTGTTGTAGAGATGAAAAGCACAATGCTGCCTGTTTTCAGCGTGTAAGAAATGTCCATATATGATTTTTCCATTGCTGAATCTGATAATCAACCAAGCAGCTGTGCGCTCAGAGTCAGCCTTCGGCTGGGTCGGATGCTTTTAGCTGATGATTGGGAATGGCTGTGAAAATGCAGGGTATGATGAAACACATTTACTGCAGATTTTATAATTACATTTTTCGAGCATGTTAATCGATCAAATTTACCATTTGGTGAGGCTATTTTTTTTGGGTTACTTTATCTTTTCTTCCAACCCTGTCCAAACACTTTTTTCAGTGCTGCTTATTCAAAATAATTTTGTTATGTTATGAATTACTTTTCATCTTCAAATTCCTTTGCTCTTTCAGTACAAATTCTATCGGACCATCCAAAGGATTGGCATCTGTGTGTGTGTGTTTTGCCTGCCCATGTGTGTGATGCAGTTATAATCCACACTGGGATGTAAACAGAGACTTCCGCTCCCTATTAAATTCAATTATGAAAGTTTCCAAGTGAAAGCCTAAACTGTTTAATGTGATCTGAAAGTTAAAATGGTCTAAAAACGAAAAAAATGCAGTGAATACTCCTAACATATTCGTTATTTTTTTTAATTAATGGTTACAATCCTATGGTTTAGTATGATGATATTTGGGATGACATAATGTACCGGAGATAATTCTTGAAAATGTAATTTTTTGTTTGTAAGCATTTAGACTTTATAGGTTGCGTCAAATGGTCCAGGTTGTCACTTACATTTCCTATTATTGGATTGGGTGGTGTATTGAAAGTTCCATGACATTGTAGTTTCAGTGTGGGATCTGAATCATCTGATTCACATTTCAGTCAATTATCATACAATTTTGAGGTGCCTCAACAACAAGGTTTTAAATCCTATAGGTTAAAGATATCCTGATTTCTTCATGAAATGGGCTATTCTGCTGTCTTGTCATATCCCAGTTGCAGTTTCGATCATACATTCTGATAGATATCTTCCATCTTTCTTTCCTTTTTTTTTTTTCCTTTTTTTCTCTATTTTTTTTCTTTTCTTTTCTTTATTTTTTCTTTTCATTTTTTTTATTTTTTCTTCCAAATTTTGATTTATTATTATTATTATTATTTTTTACGCCTTCTATCCTATTAGAACATAAAATCTTATCCAACAATAATTTATGTAACTTCCGTGAGTCGCTTGCATTTTCATCAGAAATGTTTAGCCGTCTTGTAATGGACAAATAACTTCGTAAATTAGGGTTGGTGTTTTTTTTTGTTGTTGTAGTTGTTGTTGGTAATTGGGCCGTGCCTCTTGATGGGTGAAAAACATTGTGTGGGTTGTGTGCCTTTTGGTGGAGTGGAAACGATCCTGATCACCCTCATTCGAAGTGGCTGATGCTTCGATCTCAGAGCACTTCAGCCTATCAATCTTTGCACTATCCTTTATAAGTGTGTGTGAGGATTTTGGTAGGGTGTTGAAGCTGTTGATACCTCGTCTGATCAGTCGGAGCAGAGTGCCTTTGTTAGTGGTCGGTCTATCATGGACAATGTTATGCTGGCCTAGAGTTCATGCACGATCTTCAGAGAGCTTCATATTGCTGCAACCTCATGGCGATCAAGTTTGACATAGAGCGGACGTATGATTGGATGAGCTGGTCTTTCCTTCGACGGATGCTTCAGGAGCTGGGTTTCGAGAGGGGTGGATTGGTTGGATTATGGACTGCATTGAGGCCTTGAGCTTCCCATCTTTGTCAGTGGCATCTCGACGGATTCTTTCACTGTCCGTTGGCCTTCGCCAAGATTGTCCTCTATCCCTCTACTTGTTCATTTTATGCGCTGATGCCTTATCCAGAGTTGAGGGCTGCGGTTCAGAGGCAAACCCTGGAGCCGTAGTGGTCTGCCCTTGGTGCCCGGCCACTCTTGCACCTTTTCTTTGCAAATGATTACCTCCTCATCGAACGTGCCTCGTTCCGGAATGCGGAGTGCTTTGCTTCTATTATAGGGGCCTACTGTCGGACATCTGGTCAGTCCGTCAACATTCAGAAATCTACTATCATTTTCAATCGGAGGACTAAGCCTTAGGTGAGGTTGGTGATCAGGGAGAGCCTGGGGATTCGGAAGCACACAAGGACACTGACCTATCTCGATGTTTCGATCACGGACCGTCGCTTGCGGCGTGCCAAGTGCAGACCCTTGGAGTAGAGGATCCAAGAGTAGATCCAGGGCTGGCAAGCCAACACCCTGTCTTTCATGGACAGGATGACTCTGGTGAGGTTGGTGTTGAGTTCTGTTCCGGTATACCTTCTAGCCAATACGATCGTGCTTGTTGCTTGCATTAGAGGGATGGAGCAACAGCTTTGTAATTTCTTGTGGAGATCCGAGTGCGATCGTCATTGAGTCCATCTGCTGTCTTGGGAGGTGGTTTGTCAGTCTGTGCGAGATGGTAGCTTGGAGATCCATTCTTTATTGACTAGGGAGGCTCTGATTACTAGACATGCAGCCAGATTTCTGATCCAATTAGACTGCTTGTGGAGTAGGGTGATGAGAGCCCGCTATGGTGAGTGGAGCTATGGGACCCCCATCCAAGCAGCCCAGGACTGCTCTTTCATATGGAGGGAGATCTGCGCTCGGGGGCCTGACGTTATACACCAGATCAGATGTCTTGTCGGAGATGGGCGCTTGGTGGAGGTGACCTAGGATGCATGGATTTCAAGTATTCCTTTTTCACTGGTCGATCTTTTTCAGCCACGAGGTGGAGGACCACAGACCTCATTACTATCGACGGAGCAAGTTGAAGAGCATAGAAAATCATCCAGCATTTTGGGGGCCCTCTTGCGGAGTGGATCTTTGCCATCCTGGTTCCGGTGCACCCCAGTCCGGATGTGAAGGTCTGGGGTTGTTCCTGCTGCCTGAAGGTTTTCTTAAGGGATCTTTCCTAATTATGTAGTTTGGTGCCGATCAAGAGGATCGAGGCTGCTTTGATTTGGAGAGTGGCCTCTCATCCTAAGGTGAGAATTTTTCTCTGAAAACATGCTTGGAACTGGGTTCGCACTCGGGTGCTCATTAGGGACAAAGGTATGACGATTCTAATCTTGTGCCCAGTGTGTGGGATGGAGGAGTCTGTGGAGCACGCCATTCTATGCTGTCATAAGGCGAGGGTCATCTGGAGATAGGCGGGCGGCTATCCGTGCGAGCACTGACCCATGGCCGATGTCCTTCCTTGACTCGATCTATCATAGCATGATTGATGGGTTGACTGCTATTGGTAGATGGATGACCTATATCGTGTTGGGTGGATGTCTGGCTAGGACACTACCTCTCAAGATCTTTTCAGTACCACGCGATGCAGCAGGAAGAAAGAAGAAACAAAACAAAATAATCAAAATACGTGGATCAACCACGAAAGGGCTCGTCTCTATGGGGCATGCAAACTTCACTATAAAAAAAAAATTTTACAAGAGGAGATCTCACCCTCAACCCTTGTACACCCAATTCTCTCTCACAAGAAGTTCTCCTTTCAAAAGCTCTCTCTCTCTTGGAAGACCCCCTGAACCCCTGAAGTGACCGGCATCCGCTATCCAGAAGCCTCCTGCTTCTTTTCTCATAGCATACGGCCTTCTCTCTCTCCTTCACGGGTTTCGTATGGCTCCGTACGGTGGTTTGCGGCAAAACCAGAAGACCACCTTTTTGTTTCATCGATCAGCCCTATTTAAAGGGCTTAAACCTGATTAGAGAGGGATTATGAGTCATAAACAAAGCCAAATAACTCCCTGTACTGTCGGATCAAGATCGGGAGCCACCCACACCATTCGATCGCACTCCGGTCCACAGAATAGTGCTGTGGACTGCGAGAAACGCCCATGCGGTCCACAGGCCCAACCGTGGACCGTTCGATCCATGATGGACCGGGGTACAGGCTCAGGCAAGGCGGGCCCGTGCGCCCGCCTGGGCCGGGGCCGGCCAGCGCACGCGGGCCTGGGCAGCGCTTGCGTGCGGGCCCGCCTGGGCCGCGCGTCCGGCTGGGCCGCCCACCCGCCTGGGCCGTGCGTTGGCCCCACCTGGGCTGCGCGCCATCGCTTGTGGCCGCACCGCCGTCGCTCTGTCGGCAGTCCTCCATCGCCTCGAATCTCGTGTCGACTTCAAAAGCTCGTATCTCCTCCATCCGAGCTTCGTTTGGGATGATCTTGGTATCGTTGGATTTTGTTTTTTGCCGCGAACCTCGTTGTGGGCTCAATATGGGCTGAATCTCGAGGCATCAAATTCTAACAATCTCCATTTTGACTCTATATTCGGCTTCCTCCAAACTCCGAGAGCTTCTGGATCTCCTCGCCCCCATGCACTGGGGTAATCGTCTGCTGATCATGGATGGACAAACATGAGAGTCGAGCGAGGCTGCTCGATCCCATCTCCATCGTATGCTGTGCTCCTCCTGATCCGAGACCTGCTCGGGGCATCGTCTTGCGGTAATAGGAATCTCACCTTGCGACGTCGCCTCTCGTCCTTCCGAATCTCCAGTCTCGTGCCCGATCCGCCTCCATATGGAGCTCCACCTTGCTCTGGGTTTCGTCTGGCTCCCGAAGCTCCATCTCGCACTGGATTCCCCGTCAGGTTATAATATCCTCTGCTCTCCTTCTTTCCCTCCAGCACAATCCTATCGCCGCGTAGTACCCACAGGGTTCCTCCACCAGCTACCGTCTTGTAGCATCTCGAATCCAGTCTGCTAAGTGAGATAAGATTTCGTCTGAAATCAGATATGTATCGGACCTCCCCCAATCTTCTCACTGCACGGTCATGTGTCCTTCAGCTGACCGTCCCAATGCCTCTGATCGCACAGCTCGATCCATTCGACAGATATACAGTGTCCTCACTGTTTTTCAAGGAGTCAAACTGCTCCTCTCTACAACATACATGATAGGGGCATGTAGAATCTAATATCTACTGCTGGAAAGAAATAGATACATCGTCAGATATCTTCAGGACATTTCCATCTGAATTGTTGTCGGCCGTCGCTACAGCAGCCACCGTTCGATTTTTGAATTGAGAGCAATCTCTAGCTAGATGCCCCAACTCCTCACATCAGTAACACCTGATTTTACTCAAATCCCTCCTGGACTTGGACCGCCTTCGTTGCGATCTCTTGTCGCTCCGTCTATCGCCTCCTGCTCCTCCAGAAGCCACCAAAGCTGAGCTACCGCCACCTGAGCTCGAAGCTGGGTTCTCCCTCCTGAGAATCTCGTTCTGGAGTATCGCTGCGGTGACCTCGTCCATCTTGATGGTGCTCTTTTCCACTAGAAGAGCAGTTACCAAGGACTCGTACGAAGGGGGAAGCAACGCCAGCAAAACCAGCACCCTGGTTTTCTCCTCAACATTCTCACCAACGCTGAAGAGGTCGGTGAGAATCTTCTAGAAGTGGCTCAGATGCTCCTGTACGCTCTGTCCTTCAGTCATCCGCAGTTGGTAGAACTGCCTCCAGAGGAAAAGAGTGTTGGTGAGAGACTTTGCCATGTACAACTTCTCGAGCTTCGACCACAGCACCGTCAGAAAAATCTCGTTCAGCACATGAATCACCACCTCATCTGTCAGGTACATGCGGATGGTGCTCACCGCCTGCATCTGTAGCCGTTTCTAATCCCGCACTTCCATGGTGGTCGGTTTCTCATCGCACAAGAGAGCATCGATCAATCCCTGTTGGATGAGCACGTCCTTCACCCTTGCCTGCCACAAGGAGAAATTGCTCTTACCATCGAACTTGTTGATCTCCATCTTGATTGTTCCTGTCTTCTCCATCTTCAATCTTGCTTACCACCGCTGCAATCTGCGTCTTTGTACCGCCTTGCTCTGGTACCACTTGTTGGGTGGTGTCCTGACTAGACATCCACCCAACATATCGCTTACCACATTTGGCTGTTCAGGAACATCCTTATTTTTGATGGTGAGGTGATCCCTACTCGGTGGGTGTTGGAGAGAGCTGTTTGTCTTGCTCAGGAGTATTATCGGTTTGATATGGCCACTCCACCCCTTGGTCCCTGGAGCTCCCTGCTACCCTAACAGTGACCTGCAAGGTTTTATCTATCTTTTGGGAGCCCCGTTCCTCGGGGTTTGTCAATATGAACTTTGATAATAGTGTCAGGGACGGGAGAGGTGGTGCTAGCTTCGTCATCCGCGGTCCTGATACTAGACTTTTGACGGCGGGTGGCTATCACTTTTTTGAGCCTTCTGTCCCAAGTGCGGAGCTTCATGCGGTCTGAGCCAATGTTATCTTTGCTAGGCAGCAGCTTCATAAAGAGAGGATCTGTCTGGAGGGTGATTCTGCTACTATTATTGCTTGAATCCTGAGAGGTGAAAGGTAGCTCGAGGTTCATCCACTTATTCGAGATATCTGGACTTTCCTCCGTCAAGCTGATACGGTCAATGTTCGGCATAATTATTAGGAGGCAAATACTGTTGCAGATTGGGTGGCAGTATATGTTGTGGATCACTTTGATGACTGGATTTAGAAATCGGATGAGGACTGTCGGTTGATCCTATCGAATTTTGTGTATCTTGATCTTTTGGATTGCTCTCGCATCAGACTGGTGTGGCTGCCTGTTTGTAAAAGAAAAAAAAAAAAAGTGGGTGACCGGACACCCATTAGAATTGGTGTGCTAACCCCATCTTTCCGCATGCTTTTATATTGGTCTCACTTCTCACATAGGGATGGTGCTGCGCTAAATTGATTTGTATATTCAATTTCCTCGCGGAAACATTAACGAGCACTTTACGCTGTCGCATGGTTCTGCCACGAGAATATCCGTTCTTGATCCCTTTTACACATGGCAGTTTGCTAGAAATTATGCAAAAAGCAACATATCTACTCTCCGAAAATTCCCCTACCATCTTCAGGTGTAATTTTATTAGAACGCATTCATGATGAGGCATGCTGCACCTACGGGCACAGAAAACAAGCAGTTCTTACCCAAGGTCTACATCAAATGCAGGCTTTTGAGATTTGAATATTGTTGTCATAAGGGTTACTATGTGAACTTTCTTGGACCTTTCTCAGAAAACAAGCATCTCTTAATGTTTCTGCAGGTCAAGTTGAGCCTTGCATGGTTGGATCCTCTCTCTCTTTCTCCATAAAGTAACTTGTAAGTAACAGATTAGGGTACTCCAGATTCATTCCATCTTTTGCCTCAAAAAAGAAAAGGATTCATTCCATCTTGGTTGCAGCGCATCACTGCATGGTTTCTTTACCACTACCTGACCCTGAATTTTCATGGTTCTATTCTACAACTAAATTATTAAGATACATTTAGATTCTCAACAAACAGAAAATTTATCAATTCAAGTATTTTTTTTTTTAATCAATTCAAGTATTTGTCATAATAGTTTTCCTCATCATTTTACAAAGTGCTCTTTTCCTACTTGCCCTCTCCTTGCCAGGCAGGGTAGCCAACTTCACCATCCAATTTAAGGTTATCACCAACTGTGACCTTCCAAGTCATGCAGGTTGTCATCACAGAATGTGGTGTGGTGCTTCTATTTTTGTTCACAATATAGAAAATTCATTCCAACATTGAGAACATTTCAACTCCATCAAAGAGAAAAAACAAAAATCTGTATCTGCAATCATTACTTCTTCCAAGCTTACAAAAGCACTAATCAGGAACAGCTAATATCCTTTTTCATTCCAGAAAATATAAAAACCCAATTGACGCCTTCTCAAACATAAATAAGGAGAACAACAAGCTTTGCAGATGTTTTGAGTGTGCAATCATATGTCATACATATGTTCAAAAATTAAGTACCGAAACCTCTGCAGCATTTACTGACTGCTCTTCAATCTTTTGGGTGGTGGGGAGATGAAAAGCTTGCAGACAGGAACAATGGGATCATTCACCTGCATCACTTATCAGTGGCAATCGAGAGACCAGCTTCAGATAATAGACAGAGGAGCCAACCGAATTCATTTTTTTTTTTTTTAAATAAAATGAAATGGTACCTGATCAAGCAAAGCTGATGAATTCCCCACTTTTAAGTGTTTGGGAGAATCATGCTTTTGGTGGACTGAGCTGAAAGCGTCAGCTTCCACCCAGGCATGGTTTCTCCCTCAGCGGGAGTGATCCAGGGGCAGAGGGGCCTCTGCTGCCTGATTGGGTCAAACTCACTGATTTTGCCATGCACAAGTTTTGGATTTTTTCTTGAATCACCCAAACAGAAAAAAACACTGTCAACCTTTTTCTTTTTTCAACGAGATACAAAGCAACATAAATTGTACAAAAGATTCTTCTATCGCAATGCTTTAAGCAAGCGAAGGGAAAGGAAGAAAAGGAGACATCAAATTTAACTTGCTGAGTAGTTCAGTTTTCTTTGATCTATACATCCGAACATCATGAAAGAACCAGAACAAGAACACACCAACAAAAAGAGAGAGAGAGAGAGAGAGAAGAAAAAATAAAAGAAAGATAAAAGGTGGTGGCATGGTTAACATGCCGAAGGTAAGATAGTAATCACCAGTGGATTCTGGCATTGTTGAACTCACCATCCTAATATCAAGTTTCCAAGTTAATGAAATGAATTAAAACAAGCCGGTGGGAGGCTTTGAAGTTACTATTACACTGAATGCTAAAATTTGTTGGAACAAAAATGCCTGGGCCTTGATTGCATAACTTTAACATATTGGTATTGACAATTATATAAGGAACTCAATGTTTGCATTAGGAGAACACACGACACCTAGATTTGAATAATTGAAATCCATGGATAGTACTAGAATGGTCTAATGCACACACAACAGCAATAAAAAAAATATGCCTGCTTCAGGAAGGGGAGAACTAACATTTAAGAACATGAACGTTAGAGCAAAAATGACAAACGCTTTAGGCATTGTGCTAGGAGAAACTAATTCTGCTTCCTCTTTATAACCAATATCGCTTCTTTGCAAAACTTACAGGTGTATGTTGTATAACATCTTTTCAGATTTTCAACATTGCCATTTTTATGCAATGAATGAGCTCCTTGCTCATGGAAGTCTTTATCTTCAGAGAAAGTACTGCTACAAGAAGTGGTGCTGCATACATAGACCTCTACTCTAGGATGGGACTGAAAATTGACATCAGTGCTAAGTTCATTTAATATATGATTTGATCTGTCTATTATATGAGTTAGGCCAAGTAATCTATTCGATTCAAAGGTTAGGTTCAAATCTGTAATTTTAACCAACCTAGACTACCCAGTAAATAAGTTGGGTTCGAGTTTATAAATGTTTAACCCAATTTGTATCTGACTTGATCACTATTCGGCTTGATCTAAACCGGTCTTATTGCCACTCTTACCAATCACTATTTAACTATCACCATATAATTCACTTAAGATCGGGCAATTCAGGTATGGATTGGTAGTGTTAGTCGATCTCACCTGTTACGTGACCAATCAAAAATTTTATTTTATTTTATTTTTTTGTATATAGATATTTTATTTTTTTTTTGTGAATTGTATGGTGGTCAATAATACGAGAATTTATAGCATGCATCACGTTAGCGATGCATTACAAAAATTAATCGAGACAAGATATGTGAGGTTGCAATTTGAGATGAGCGCATAAATGAAGCTCATAGGAGCCAAAATATATGATTGAAATGGTATACCGCAGTGTGGTGCAGGATATAATTTTTTAAAGATTTTTTTTAATAAAAAGTTGATTTATGCAATAAAAATTAGATAATTTTTAAATAATCTAAATAGAAAAGTGTAATTGTAAAAAAATCATTTCGTATAGAGATGAAAGTGGTATGGATAATATTTATTTGAATTTATTTTTATATCCGAATCTATTTAGATATGGATAGAAATTTGAAGATTTGATTAATATCTATATTATATTCATAAAAAAAAAAGAATATGACTATGAATAGACAACTATCCGAATCGTATTCGAATATCCGAATTGATATGTAATTCTATATAATTTTATATAGCACATATTATTTTTTAAAAAATATGTAATCATATAAATATGCTATTTATTTAATTTATAATATATTGAATAATATTTTTAATTTTATAGCTATAACATTTAATTAACTAATTTATATTTATAATTATATCCATATTTTTCATATTTAAATTATATTTATATTTATTTAAAATAAATATAAATATAAAATTTTATATTTATATAATATTTATATTTATATTTATATTCATCGGATAAAAGAAATATAGATAAGGATATATTGGTATACAGTTTCAGCCTTAATTCCGTGGTTTCATTAGTTCCCTGGCGGTCCAGCGCTTGACAGGTTGGTTGCTCTTGCATCATTCCCTTCCTTTTTTTAGCCGCGCTCACAGCGCTCCATTTACAGGGTTTTTAGCCCAATCGCTCAAATTTCTGCCCTTGGCATCGCTGGAAGCGACAACTTTTTTTTTTGATAACAGAAGCGACAACTTTTGATCTCCGATCCTTCGCTTCTTCTCCTCTCGATTCTTTCTATTTTTCTTTTCTTGATATCAGGGTTTATGTGTTTGTTTCTTGGGTTCCAACGGATTCTATATCGAATTTAGGGTCATTTCCTTTGGTCATCTAGAAGGGGAATTGGTGATGTTTACGCGGCAGAAGAAAGGGTGGTCCCTTCTGCCGAGGGCCGCTGAAAGGAGCAGTGGCTCGGTCCCATTAAACCCTAGAGATGGCAGCGGAATGCTTCTTAATAGGGGGAATGGGAAGGGGAAGGAGATTGCGGTGGCTGAGGCACGGCCTCCACCACCCCAGGCATCTCCTGGGGATGATAAAGGTGCTGTCTTGGCCAGGGAATGCGGGGAGGAGGAGGTCTGGAGGTCGTTTAGAGAGGCAGGCTTTCTCGACGAGTCTGTGTTGCAAAGAAGGAATTGTGAAGCGTTTGCTCAAAGAATTTCAGATCTCGAGAAAGAGGTCAGCAATGAGTCATGGGCCCAATTATATGTTCTTTATTTATTTATCTATCTATGATACACCGTAGTTTATGGGGGAGATTTCAAATTTATTGGTATGTAATTGGAATGGGTAGTGGGTGCTATTATTGACTTGTTGACATTTGCAAATTTGTAATGCTTTGACCAATGAAAGTACAATAGGTTGAATGTTTTTCTTTCAAAGAGGGCTATATGCTAAACTGACATTATGGGAGCAAACTTTCAAATATAAGGTTCTGAATAGCGAATAAAATTAATACAACATATCTTGTGTAATTTTAGGGGGAAAAGAAATGAATAAGGATTGTCTTAAATCTTGTGGCTAGGAAATATATTATGAGAATCTTTTCTCATTGTTTGAATTATTAGTAAGTAGGTGGAGAAAAAGAAAAGGCATATTTAATATGAGAGTGAGTAGGGTGGTGCTTTTGGGGTGTCATATGTGTTTGCCGCATATGAGATATATTGCTGAAGGAAATATTGTATGGTCAACAATTCAACATTATAGGCAATAAAGACTGTCCAACAACATAATTGAAATTTAGAAGTATCAAATTATAAATTGGTGTCAGAAGAAGCTAGGCTTTTTTTTTTTTTGAAAATCTAGAGACAGGTAAAAATAAAAGAAACCAACTGAAAATGTAATGTGCACCTTTTTACTGTCCATTAAGTTGTTTAATTTTTTTTGAATTTACTGTAGTCTTTGTAATTCATTCACTCAACAACAGAATAAAGATAAAATGCTGCCAATGAAACATCCTGCACCTTATTATTGCTGATGATATTCTATATTATCCCAAGCTGTTTATAATTTTGCTTGTTTAGTCTAGATTATCCCAAATTGTTTAATCTGTAGTTCATTAATTGCTGATGATGTTCCTAATCTCCAGATTGGTGATGGATTATCATGATATGATGATCTTTGCTTGGAATTACCCTTTATTTATATATGTTTTAGGAACAATGGTTGGTAAGCCCTCCGCTTGACCAAGTTTTAACTTATCCCAACAAAGCATCATATATATTGTGCTCAATTACCCATAAGAATCTGGTGCTGGCCCCTGGCAAGCATGGTCATGAAAAGATATGCAAAGCTTTTGGAAGAAATGATGGAGGCACCCTAAAATATGCTTGGGAGCATTTTCATTTGGCATAATTGCTACTTTTAATTGCTATGTAATGGGAAGTGTACTTGTTTTGCACATTCAAATTGAACTCTTGATTTTTCCATGTAGCATCTAGACTCCACAGTTTAATTGAACAAACATGTTGCTGTTAATGAAGCATCATTGTCTATAATATAAAGAATTTATACCGACAAACTAATGCAAACTAGCATAATATCGTCATCAGTTAACCATTATTTTAGATTTGTCCAATTAGGACAGGTTCAACCTGTGTGTACAATGTCAAAGGGTATCTTTGGGCATATTTTAGAACTGATTTTTAACTTGACAGCCTTTTTTTTGGTTTTATTAAAATAGTGCTGAATTCTTAGACATGGCAACATAGGCAAAGGAAGGGCCTACCATATGTCTTTGAAGGTCAGTTGATGGACAAGGGTAGATATTTTATTGGTCTAGTTAAGTTCATACTACTAGAAGATGGTTCTCGGAATTTTTCTTAGGTCTGCAAAGATTCTTAGAGAAGGGGAATGCACCATAATTTAATATGGGGTTGTGTTAAGCTCCGCGGCGTATTGGTGATGAAAAATTTAAAGTGGCATACAATATAAGAACAAATACTAGCAAATATAGCATAAGAAAATGCAAAAGAAAAAGACCACAAATGTAAACTTGAAGCTGATGTCTTACAAATTTTGTAAGTTTTACATTTGTTTTTTTTTTTTTTGTTGAAAGCTAAAGTAAACAAAGTATAATATGTTTGGAAGTCGATAATCTATCAATGTAGGATTAGTTTGCGAAGGCATTGAATTACGCCAACTGTGACATGCTGCAATATAGGCTAATACAATTTATAGTGTATGACATGGTACAATACAGACTGATACTTGGATCCTTAGTGTTGACTCATTGTCTTTTAAGCCCTCAAGTTTCTTCTTTGTTAGATATCTTTTGTGAAAGTAATTGTGCATAATAGCATCATCTTCAAGGATTTGAGTTATTGTCATTTTGCTGGAAACTTCCACTTTGGATGATGCATTTTATATATGCATCCATGTCTTTGCTCATATTGGATATAGATGTCATCATTTGTTTCTTGCAAACATTGCAGATTCTTTGAAGATTACGGATTTTCACTCCATTGTTGTAGGATCGGGTCATAATAAAAATAAAGTCATATGCTTTGGTGCTGGAAATACATGGTATTGTTATGCTCTTAGAATAAAATTTTGGTTCCATGTCAGATAAGCATGAAATGCTTTTCAAGGCTTCAAATTTCTAATGAGCTTTAAAGAAAATTCAAAGTTAAGATTATAGAAGACAGAAAGAAAGAATAAAGAAAGAGAAGCAAAGGAAGGCGAGGAAAACACATAAGTTTGGAGTGCTGTATGCATTTGAAGGATCCTAAATCTGGTTTAAGTGTTGAAAGTGTCTTGCACATGTGAATGCTTCTCATCCACTTTTGGACATTGTTGATGACTATAGAACTCTGCCATTGCAGTTAATTGCCAAAATATACTCTTTTTAACAGTCTAAGAGCAATCTGAAACCAACCAAACTTCTATGTTTGTTACATAAGAACTTCTAGATCAATCTTGACCCCTTTTTCTTTTTTGTAAAATCTAAATGTGCGAAAGGTCAAAGTAATTCTAATTCGTCAAATGGGGAAACTAATCTAAGATTGACTGGAGAAGGTAATACTGAGCAAGTGGGTGGAAGTTACAGAGGATAATTTGGTGAAGTTCTTGAACAGTTATGTAGTTTAAATAAAATGATCTTAACTAGTAGGGATAAGGCTTCCTGGTCATGGATTTGCTTGTGTATGATCTGGAGGAATGGATCTCTGAGTTGCTGATTCATAAGAATGTTGATAATACTGGCACAAACCTATCACTTCATTGTTTTCTGGCTTGGATCATAGGAGAGTTTCCCGAGAATCTATTAATCTATTGGCAGGTTTCTTTCTTGTATTACTTAGTATAGAATAGGTGAGAAATATGGTGGATAACCATTGATACAACTGGTTAACTGTATTAACCATTAATATTCACATGCTGACAACTCAGTGCTTTTTCTTTCCTGTAATGTTGGAATCCTCCATCAGTCAACCTTCTCTTTTTCCTAATTGGTGTCTGACAAAGTGACATCTATGCATCTTGGCTGTCGTACGTGAACATTTGACTGCACTATGATTTATTTTGTCTGATGAGGAGAATTGCTTTTTGCTTTTAAAGACCGCTACTATACCATTTAGACATAAAATTGTTGTCTTTTTTGGTTCAGTTCTTGAGCAGATGTTTGTAAGGTTGAGGTCATACGATTGGTCCATCTATCTGTATCGTAGCCCCAGTAGTTTGTTTCCTCTTCTGTTGTCATATGGTAGTTATCAACTGGATTCAATGTTTTATGTTTATGATCTCTTTCATTAACAAAACTTAGCTTATCCTACAGCAATTCAGTTGCATATGATCACTTCATCTAAGTTCTAGTTTGCCATTTTAGATCATTACTTGTCAAGTAATTCAGGCAACTAGTATGAAGCTGTATAATCTGTATTTGTTTGGTTTAATTTCACATCTATCACTTCTGCTTTATCTTGGTTATCAAATGTTACCCAACTGACTATTTTTTGGGGCAGCTTTATGACTATCAGTATAATATGGGGCTTCTCCTGATTGAGAAGAATGAGTGGGCTTCTAAATATGAAGAAATAAGGAAAGGATTGGCAGAAGCAGAGGAAACTCTAAAGCGTGAACGGGCAGCACATTGGATTGCTAGATCTGAACTAGAAAGGCAGGATGAGAATATGAGGAAAGCTTTGGGGGTTGAGAAGCAGTCTATCATTGATGTATGGGACTGGCAGATTTCTCTTTTTTCCTTTAATATAAACCATGTCTGCTGACTGCAGAAATAATTATTGCTACATAATCATGTTTGCATTCCATTCTTTTTTTGATTTATTTGTTGCTTATATTGTTATGTTAATGCTAATATTTGGTACAGTTATATCTTGTCGTTTGTAGAGCTTAAATTTCCAATACTTCTTGTGCTTTTTAGGTTATAACACAATTACCTAATAATAGATCTGAATTTACATAGATTTGATCAATCGATATTGTTTTGACATCAGTTCATTTATTAGGCAAACTGCTTGCTTATATTATGTAATAATTCTCCCATGAGCAGGGTACGCTGTACCGCCATGAACTGTCCAGTTCATGGCATATCAAGCTGTACTGGGGGTAGAGTGGGGCACAATTCTGCCCCTCAATTCAAGAAACCAGCAAAAGGGGGGGGGGGTGGGGTGGGGAAGGGAGAAGAAACAAAGGAGCTGAAGGGCTTCCTCCACCTCCCTCCGCCTCCCCCCACCTAATGCTCTCTCTCTCTCTTCCTATGTTTCCTTCTCTCTCTCCCCATCCCTCGTTGGTTTTGCTGTGTCATTATCAGCCCGGCATAAAACAACACATACCGTATGGAAGATCCAATCATGACCGTCAGTTGATCCATTTTAAAAAGCTTTGACAAGCATGACCAAGTAAGGATAGATCCAAACACTCCAACCCATGGTATTCCGTACCAGCCTGAACCGGATGGTACACCCCATATCGTACCGTACCAGTGGGGAACCGGTTCGGTTCAGGCTGGTTTTTCGGAAAATGGTCTGAATCGGACGGAACCGATCGGTTCGGTACGGTATCAACCCGAACCGCCCGATACCGTGCGGTTTGGTTCGATATGGTGCGGTACGATACTGGTTCGGTCCGGTTTGGCTTGGTTTTTCTTTTTTTTTGCCGTTAGGTAGAATTTTTTTTTGAATTTTTTATTATCGGTATGGTAAATTACTGTACCGACCAGGAATCGATATGGGTCTCGATACCGGTTCTTGAAACCTTGCTCCAACCTGTATGTATCAAGTTGTTGCTCTATTCTGAAACCCATCTTGTAGTAAAAGTTTGCATGATGCTCTCTTGTAGAACCATCTTTTCGAATCAAGGGCATACTTTTCCCAACATAGGTAACCTGAAATCTCCATATTTAGCCACTTGGTGGGCATGTCTTGCAAATCTCAACTTACATGTTCATTTTTATATGTCTAATCATCTCCATTGCCTGCATGCTCTGGTGAGTCTTTGTTTTCATTTCCATCTGCTGGATTATTAAATACCTTTTTCGAAGTCATTTATATGGCCTGGGAATTCTTTTTCACTCAAATAAATTTAAAGCATCCTTTCATTCTCTATCCTTTGATTGAGCTGTTTGCTAGCATTAAAAGACATGCATTGTTGAAAGGCTTGTGATTTGAGAAGACTCAGGATGCAAACAGTTAGAAAAAACTTTTTCTAATTGGTGAATGCTACAAAAACTCAGATAAGTGTTGAGCCATTAAGGAGCGGACATTAATTCCGTGAAAGCTAATGCTAGCATCAGCTATGATTATCTAAAAAGTGTGGTGAGGCTTGGACAGAGCACTGTCTATGCCTCCATCCTCTAAGGCTTACTCCATAAAAGGTCAGGACATGATTTCAGACTCAGGATATCCCTCGATGTGGGCTCTTTGTTGTTGCAATTGGCCGATCATCATGCTGAATAGCAAAATTATAAAAACATGTCACATCAAGTAATAGGTACTTACGCAATTTTGAGTTGCGGTGAGTTTATTTGTGCTGAATACAGGAAAATGTGTTTTTTAAGCTGACACTCCCATTGATCTTAAACCACCAATTATGACCATGAGTTACTTCTTAGAAAAAAGAAAATATGTGGCATAAATGCTTGTTCATCATAAAATTTAATTGAATAATTTATACAACTTGGAGGGTGAGCCTTGGTGCAATGGTAAGGTTGCTTTATTGTGACTTGGAGTCACAAGTTCGAACATACAAACAGCCTCTCTGTAGCGGGGGTAAGGCGGCGTACATCTGACCCTCTCCAGACTGTATAGTGGCGGGAGTCTCATCTATCAGGCTATGCTTTTTTTAATAATTTATATCAGCTGAATCGAAACCATATATGCTTTTAGCTTTTACAATTGATACTTTACCGTGTGCTGAGATGTGGATGCATCATTTCTTGTCATTTTGAGAGATCATCCTCAAAATTTGACATGTGGTCAATACCAGACACATGCATTGCTAAAATTGCTTTGAAAGCTTGTTGCATTCATGCCTGACTGTTGAGTTTTTTTTTCACATTTCATGCATTTCTAGGTACTCTTAGTATCCTTTCGTTGTAGAAGAAATGATCGATCTGCTTTCTTTATCTTTTCTGCCCCCTTTGATGGAATTGTCTCATGTCTCCATTTCTTCATGTATGTTTCAAGGCATTTATTTCATCTCTCCCTCCCTGGATCTGTTTTTATTCAGCTAAAGGCCTTGCATGAGGAGTCCGGGGAAAATGCCGAAGCTAAATTCATGTTTGATAAGAAGTTGGTTGAAATTCATGCTCTGGAGGCAAGTATTGGGGATGGATATTTGGAGATTAAAGGAAAGCTACATTCTGCAGTTCCTAGGCTAGCAGAAGAAAGCCAGAAGAATCCAGAGATGGGCAGAAAATTAGAGGATGTGGAGGCTTATGAACATGAGATTCAAAAAGAATCCACAGCCTTTACAACTGGGTATTCCTTTTGCTCTTTGAACTTAAGTTTTTACCTAGTTTATTAATGTGCCTTGACTGTTGCCTTCTTTGATTCCTTTAAATTATTTTTGTTTCTTGAATGGTGATTATAATTGTAATCTACAACATCCAGAAAGAGAAAACATGAGGAGCTCACTCAACAAAGAGAAGAGTTGCGATCTTGGGAACAGAAGCTGCAGGATCGTCAGAAAAAGCTTGATGAGGAGGAAAAATTCCTTGATGAGAGGGAGAATGAGGCAAATGAGAGAGATATTATTCTCATACAGGATGAGGAAGAGCTTGAAGAGGCAAGAAAAGAAATGGAGGTTGCTAATAATTCATTAAAAAATAAAGAGAAGGATATCAATGCAGGACTGGAAGCTTTAGATGCTAAAGAGAAGGTTAGATTTAAGTTAGTTTTGCTTGAACCATCCCAAATATGTTCTCTTTTTCCAACTTTATTTTTTCAAATTTTTGTTACTTTGATTGCAATAAGCTGTCAGGGAAGAAAGAGAAATGTTTAGTTGCAAAAGAAGATCTTAATTTTAGAGGATGACTGCCTATTGCGAAATGCTGAAAATTTATTGGAACTTGCTCGACTATTAATTGTATTGTTGTTTTCTAGCTGCAAAATGCTTGCTTGCAGTTCTCTTTTATTTTGTAGCATTTTTAAAGCTGAGAAGATACCAATATGCCAAAGAGCTGTATGAAACATAGTCCATAAAAGGTCAGATTACAAATAGTTGGGATAGGCATATGGTTATAAAAGTGTGTCTTCATGTATTAATTTAACAGAAATGTCTGCATTTTGCAATGACTGCGCAAGAAAGCCCTATATTCAGCTTCAGCTCCTGTGTGCTAACACATGTTATGCAATACATAATAGTAGACGCATCAGAAGGACTTAAGCCTGCTCTGCAAAGGAACAATTTCAAGTATTAAATTAACCATTGTAATCATAGATGCTCTTTCAATCTGGATCTTCTTCGAAGTACTTGATTATTCAAATAAACTTTTAATTGTATCAACATCTGACCTGTGATGGTGATGCTTTGCATTTGTATGGTGATTTTATTAGCAACTGAACTTTAACTTACTCTTGGTGAATTTCATTTGTATCTTCATTAATCATAGGATCTTGTTGTTTATTTATTGTTTCATTGCAGGCCTCCTCTATGTTTTTCTTTTAACATATTTTCTTGCCCACAATTTATTTTTCACTTTCAATGGATAGTCCTGACTAATCTTTTTGGAATTGTGAAGTTAGAGATCCAGAAACTTTTAGATGATCACAACATGATTCTGGATTCCAAGAAACAAGAGTTTGAGTGGGAGATGGAGAAGAAAAGAAACATCTTTGATCAAGTGGTGAAAGACAGATTGGACGCGGTGGAGAAGAAGTCCACTGAAATCAACATCAGAGAGGTACAAATTTTTAATAAAGAGCAGGATTTGGAGATTGAACTGCAGAAATTGAAGGACAAGGAGAAAAAGTTTAACGAGATATTGGACGCTTTAAAGGAGAGGGAGGACTCCATAAGAAAAGACGAGAATAAGTTGCAGGATGAAAAAGAGAAGCTAGCTAGAGATACCCAGAAGCTGCTGTCCTCTCAAACTGAACTTGAGAATTCAAGAAATGCAATGGAAGCTGAAAGACTACAAACTATCAGGGAGAAGGAAAATCTTAAAGTAGCCAAGGAGGAGAGGGCGCACCATCTTCAACTGCAATCAAAATTAGAGCAGGAGATTGGTGATTACAGGATCATGAAAGAATCACACAGAAAAGAAACCGAAGAGCTGAGAAAGGAAAGGGACAGGCTTGAGAAAGTGTCGGAAGTGCTGGATAATAGAAAATTAGCATTGGAAACAGAGCTAAAGCAGCTCAATGTTGAGAAAGAAAGGTTTGAAAAATGGCAATGTGTTGAAGAAGGAAAATTGAAAAAAGAGAGGCTGGAATCAACCATTCATATCCAGAGGGTGTTGGAAGAACTTAGACTGATAAAGGAGACTTTTGGAAAATCATTAGTACACCAATTGGATCCTGTTGAATTGTTCAAGAAGAAATATGCCGATATCAAGGATGCAGATGCATTGAAAATTCATAAGTTGAATCCAGATCAAGATTGGCTGGAAGGGGATAAAGAACTCTATGTTTGTAGAAATAAACGGGAAGCTGAGCAGCTAGATATTCAGAAGGACATCAGTATCCTCCAGTTAATCTGCAAGAACCTGAAGAATCAACAAGAAGTTGTGATAAAGGAAAAGGAGCGCATTTTTGCCCTGGCTGAGCAGCTCAAGTGTTGCAAAAACTGTGGGTTCAAAATTGATGATGCAGATATCCATGGTATTCAAATTCCAAACGGAACTGAGGGTTCGGAGAACATTCTTCTGTCAACCATTGCTAATGACTATTTGAAGGAGCCTCAGGAGGGTGAGAATACAGATGTATCTCCTCAGGGTACAAGCCCTCCACATGTTACCTCACGTGGCTGCGAGTCCTTGCTGCAAAAATGTTCAAGCTTGTTCTCCCACAGAAAAGTGGTTAATCAGTCTTCTGATGGTCATATAAAGAAATCCTGTTTATTTGATGCTCATCTTGATGCAGAGGCTCTGGATGATGAAGTGAAGTTCCAATATGTACCATCTTTCAGTGTTGCGAACGCTGCTGTTGATATGTGTAGGGCTCGATCTGTTGGTGGAGTTTCGTATGATGGAGAATCAAAAGGACTAGGTAAAGCTAATGATGTGGCAAAACCTTCATTTGGAGTGGCAGATATTTCCACTGAAATGATGAAATTTCAGTCAGCCAATGGTGCAACGGAGATGGAAGGTGTGCCAAATTTTCCCTTGATTCATGAACAGAATGGCAGGGAGGGATCTTTTCTGCTTCCTGAGACTAATTCCCAGCTTCAGGCGTCGAAACAGAGACAGCACCAATCCAGCTCGAGTGCTGGGTCTAAAATTATCAAAAGAACAAACTCTGTTAAGGCAGTTATTGAAGATGCTAAAGCTATCACTGGGGTGAATTCTGAAGAGAAACATGATAAACCTTCAAATGGGGAAGACGGGTATTCTCAGTATGTTCATGAAGAAAGCCGAGACGACTCTGTTCATGATGATCAGGTGGCATCAAATGCAGAGCAGAACACACATTTTTCTGATGCTTCTGGATTGACAAACAGCGAGCTGGATGCAGGGGATGGTGAAGTGCATTCTGAAAGTGTATCATGCCGGGCGCATAGGAAAAGACGGCAAACTACATCACCTGGAACGGTAACCCCAGGAGTGAAGCGCTATAACCTCAGACGCTCCACAATGTAAGCAATTTACTTTATAGACATCATATTTTTTCAAGTTGCAGTCATATATCTTTATCACCCGGAAGACTGAAACTGCTAATCATATCCTGTTATGGTATATCAAAATCTTGTAGGTCCCTAAAATCCAACACTTTTTGGTTGTGAATATCACATTCAGAATTTGATCAGATGCAATCAACATGCTACCCTTAGGAAATTGTTAACAAGAGACTCATTTGAAGTTTATCTTTCTGTGTCAGCATGGCCACAATGACAACAGCCCAAGGATCATCCAATCAGAGCAAAGGACAGAAGAAGTGAAGCCTATGGCAGCCACTTTAGAAACAAGATGGTGAAGGGTGGTGGTGGTGATGATGGGGTTTTAAGACATGAAGTTAATGGCGCATTTTTGTCAGCATTTGTTAGTCTCAATGAGAGAATCGCTTGCGTCTCAAGGACACCTAGGTGGGAAGTGACTTTGAAAGTTGTGATTTCTCATTTTAGCTGGAGCTTGACCTGTCGTTCCATCCATGTATAGGATAATAATTCCCTCCAAAAGTGCATTTGGGTTTGCAGGAGGCTTCAACCATTTTTCTTAGCTGAATATATGTGCTTCAAGCTGTATCTCCACCCGCAGAGGATGTTATGCGGATATGCTAGGTGCAATCCCGAGATTGATGGGATGCCGCAAATCATTCTTTTTCAAAAAGATATGTGGTATCCCATATATCGTTTTGTACAAGAGTCCAACTTCGAGTGCCATGCCATTGCTTATTATTATTATTATTATTATTATTATTATTTACTGCTGCTTCTGTTGCTGCTACTACTATTATTATTTATAATTTTTATAGAACTAGGATGGAGCAAGTCCATCAAAACTCAATCCAGGTCATTGGTACCGTTTCCTGTAGGGCCTGAAATAGAGGGGACCCTCCTGCTAATCCCTCGCTTAATGTTTTTAGTTTTTGTTTCATGAACATGACAATTCCTTGCTTATCAGGGCCCAACAATTGTCCCCTGTCCACAAGGTTGAGCTGTAAAAGAATGAACGCATGGTAGCCCTTGAGCACATGAGCGCCACACAATACTACCATTTGTTATATTTTATATTAATGCAGGCTCGTATTCATTTATTTGAGTAGGATTTTTTTTTTTTTTGGGAAATTTTAAGTTTATTGGAAGCTTGATGATCTCTTGGAGGCTGGAAGAGGTGGTATGTTCCCCAGAGACTTGTTCAATGGGTGGGCTAGGCTGGGTTCCAGCTGGACTCAACCAACGATATATAACTGAAATTAGCTAGGGTACTTGGGCTTCGGGCTTTGGACTGGGTCTCGGATTTTCGAACCTCTTCTTGTTTGTAGTTTAAAACAATAAAAAGGAGATTAGTAAGGGATATAAAATTGTACTTATGGTTATTCATAAGTGCTGGTGCGCATGGAAGAGAGCCATTCGTCAAAATTAGATTCCTAAGGTATAAGTAGATATTGTATAAGATTCCGGTTGGGCTAGGTTCAAGCCAGACTCAATTAAATCTGAGCCTGGCCCATTCCATTTTAACAGGCAGGCTTATATTTCAAATTCGGCTCCGTCTGCCACACTTAAAACCAGGACTAAATCCACTTGAAATGCTTCGGGTGTGAATAGGTTCAGCTGTCAGATGGTGTTAAAAGCAGATAACTAGAACCTATCTGAGGATGCCGTAACTTTCTGTCAAAAAGTAATTTTTGATAAAAACTATATTTTAAGATTAAAAGCTGTTTTAAGAGAGAACAGTTTTTTACTAAAATTTTTTTTTCGCCGTTAAGATCCAAAAACTGTTTTGAAAGTGTAGAAATGGTTTGCAGTATATTTGGTTGGCAAATGTAAAAGACGTTTTTTAATGGCAAGATGGTCAAAAACAATAAATACTTAAAATCTAATTTATATATATATATATATATATATATATATTAAAATGAAGATTTTACCTGGACAAAACCTTAGTTTGCCATATTACTATTAATATTTATTCTCGTCTGCTACATGTCCCAATTCGTGCATCAATTTATGGAGACCATTCATTTCCATCCGCCGTGGGCCAATTTGCGCGTGATCTTGCTAATTTTCTTTTTAATACAACTGCGGATTCTATTTGATATTTTTTTTGAAGTACGAGTTTTATAAAAAAATATTGAACTCATGAATTTATTTTTTATTTTGATGTAATAATTTAGATCTCGGATCTAGAAAGAAAGAAATGTAGAAATAAAATAAAGATCCTTTTAGGATAAAAATGAAAAAAAATGAAAAGCCTTGGTCTCTCTCCCATATATTTTATCCATAATATTTTTGCCTTGGATCCAATAAAGAATAGGGATTTATTTTTGAAAAGAGGCAAGTACAATAAAATTCACTATCAAAAAAAATTAGTAATAGAATATGGATGAATAAAAATATTATTCATTTTGGATCAGATTTGATGGCATAGCCAAATGGTATGGTGGGGGACTGCAAATCTTTATCTTAAGTACAAATTCAAGTTCGCTGACCAACAAAAGATTTAAAATTTTTTATTCTACTGATCTAAATCAATAAGCATGAAGTAACTCTTACTTATTAATTAATGATTGGTTTGGACACTTCCCAGCGTTACGTTCACATACTATTTCATGCAGTCTTTCACATGAGTAAACCCCGTTACATGGCATTCATAATCTCCCAATACAGAAGCTGTTGTTCTCTGCGGTTTCGATGGTTTTCTTTGGCTCGTGTAGTTGACGGATTTTCTGGGCTTCTCTGCAGGCGAACTTCACTCTTCCGAGCGGTGCATTTCTGCCATATGCTGTCTGAAATATTGCTTTGCTCTTACTCTCTCATCTATTCAAGTTTGGTCAATATCAAACGTTCATGTCGCTGCTTTGGATAGCATTTCTGATTGTCTATCTATTTGGCTCAAGACTGCGCAATATATTTATTTGTCTTCTATGTGCATGAGCTCGGTGAGCCCGTTGGACAGCCTGCAAACTATTACAGACTATAAATCCAAAAGGATAGCCTCCTTTTCTAAGCATCAGGAGGAATAAATTTTTTTTTTTTAATTTTTTTTTTTAGAGTTAGATCTCCAAAGTTTCAATATTAAATTTTTTTTCTCAATTTCTAAAATTTAAATGTCTCACAGTCACCAACCAATTTTAATCAGTATCTCATAAAGTGGTCGCTTGTCACTATGTTGGTATACTTTCGCTCTACTCTGAGCTCGAAGATGTTGCTGTCATTGATGATAATGATGGCCGACGAATAATATTGTTAGTTCTGCTATTGAGAGAGTTAGAGGGTGTACAAGAAAGGATCGAAGGAGAAGGGGAAAGAAAGATAGAAATATTTAAAAATGGTTAAAGATAAAAATAATAAGAAATGATAGATTTATGAAGGAGTTTCATGGATTCAAGATCATCGATCATCACAATATTTGACTGATAACTTATAATCCATACTATACACAAAAAATAATTTTTTATTATTTTAATTATTTTTTAAATATATATAATAAATATAATAGAATTGATAAATAAAATAAAATATTTTTTTTAAAAAAAAATCACATCCTGTGCATCATATGGGGTTCATTTTGCTTTTTTGGATGGCATTTCTTTTTATCCATCTGTTTTGGCTCTAGGTTCAGCCCACTGTGCAATATATTTATTTGTCTTCTACGTGCATGAGCTAGGTGAGCCGGTTGGAGAGCCCGTAAACTATTTCAGACTATAAATCGGAAGAATAGCCTCCTTTTCTAAGCATCAGGGGAGACAAACTTGGTTGTCCGAGGATAACAAATGGATCTTGGGTGCATGTGGGTGTGTGCGCTATTTTATGCGAGGTAAAAAGAGGAGACGGTGTAGTAGGGAAAGGTAGAATTCGAAGACCGAGGAAGAAATGTGGACTGCTGTCGGATTTCTTAATTGTTCGAGTGGGCTGGGTTCTATTCCAAAAAAATGAAACACCCATCAAATGATTTGTAATTCTTATTTGGTCATCTCATCCCATGCATTGCATGTGGTTACAAGCTAATCATTATAAAAAGTTGAAAATTAGCTAGAAAGGAATGAACGTGATCTCTGCTATCAAAAAAAAAAAAATGTTGAAAATCCAGATGAATGTGATTACTGCTATGCAAAAAAGTTGAAAATCAGATAGAAAGTTGAAAACCAGATAGGGACAAGGGGTGAATATGATCTCTACCATCTAAAAAAGTTGAAAATTAGATAGGGAGAAGGGATGAACATAAAAATAAATAAATAAATAAAAAATATATGAGAGAAGGATGAACAAGATAGAGATGGATACGTTTTGGAGTCAAGGAGAAGTAGATCGCATGAGGGATATCAAAGGATAGTATATTATTTTTTTTAAAAAAATAACTTCATGCAAACATGATATTCTTTTTGTTGGACCGCATCTATTAGAAGCAGAACAAAGTTAACTTTAAGTAAATCATGTTTTAAAAAATTCTCAACAATCAAAAATTATTTTTGAATTATAATCAAATATCAAAAATTTTATTTTTAAATTCAAAATCATTTTTGATGAGTACAATCGAAATTCCAAATATGCACTTGGTCTCCCTTTTTCATTTTCTATTTTTAGATGTATTTACAGACTATATTTTGTTATTTTTTTCAAGATCATCTGTATATAAATATGACTGACTGTTCTACATATCTATCGAGAGACGAACCATGTCGCGGATTGAATAACATCGTTAGTTATTGATTGCACCAGAAATTGATCATAGCACCACAAAGTTGTGCACCCATACACACTTCGCAATATTTTATATTCTGATTTGCTGGATTGTACTCACATCAAAATAGTATAATCATTCGTTTGTACTAAAAAAAAAAAAAAAGAAAGAGCAGACAAATGACCTAACCGAATTAACCTATGACTTGATTATGTATGACAGCAACATTCGGAGCTTCACATATTCATCAACACCAATGGCTAACGAACAGCAAGACAGATCTGTTTCTCTCTTATGGTGCACTGAAACCATCTTCATCAACAACCTGCAACTTAGATGTAAAGTTGCAAACCATCTCATTATCTTGACGAGATATCCTAGTAATGTGTACTGTAGACAGACTTAATAAGAGGTGTGAGACATTGTTCTATTAGAAGCAAAAGACTGATGTGTATATAATCTATGGGAACACATAACTGGAAACTTGAATTGGATACAACATCACATGAAAATAATGATATGAAAACCTTATTTTACGTCGAAATGAGTATACCTCAAAATAATTAGTTGCTAAGTTGGAAAAATGTAGCATCATCAACTTTATATTAGGAAATAATCATTCAACACACACAATGTCAAGCAATTTTTCGGTGGCTTCGCTCACAACCGCATTCTCCATCTTCAAACGCCGCCTCATTCCTGGGCTGTTCTTCCCAGCAGCAGCATATGTCCTTACGAGGGCCTCAAATACTTCTGCTTCCAGATCGTTCACCACTTTCTGTAGAAGCTCAATGAAATTTTCAGCACCTGCAACATCCTTGTTCTCCTCAAAGTATGCCATTATAGCTCGGATCACTTCACGAGGAGGGACCCAAATCCTACCATGGCTTCTCCCCTTCTTAATCGCACGGTCAGCACACCAGTGTGCCATTTTCATATCACCTTTATTCAGATAATATTCCATGAAGATCTCCCATGTTTTGGCATTAAGTCTCGCCCCTCGCATCTTTGCGCGCTTCTTAACAGCTTCAGCCTTATCTAACATGCCTTCTTTAGCATAAGCTCTAATCATCGCATTCGCCACCCGGATATCATATGTTGAGCACTTGGATTCCCAATCCTTAAAACATGCTTCAGCTCCTGGCAAGTCCTTCAAATTCACCAGCACCTGAATCATATTCAGATAGCTTATGTTTGCCATCTTAGGATGTGCCAACTTCAGAAAGCGCCAGATGCGGTGCACTTCAACTAGATTTCCAGTTCGGCCATACAATGTGATCAAGAACTGATAAGCTCTGAGATCATTATCCATGTTTCTTTTCTCTAGTTCTTTGAGAGCTTCTTCTGCCTTCTGAAACATGCCAGCATCTACAAAAATCGATGCCAGATTACTATAAGTAGTCCAATCAGCAGTAACTCGTCCATCTCTTTTCATCTCTTCTATGACTCTTTCAACACTGGAGATGTCGTTGATGGCAGCTAGAGCCCTCATCCAGACATTGTAAGTATAACAATCCGGCAAAACATCATTAGTCTTCATCTCTTGTATAATACTTGGAACCTTTTCTGGTTGGTTGGTTTTAGTGTAGAGGGTCATCAAGCTGTTATAGGCCATAGGACTCGAGGCAAATTTCAGCTCCTTCATTTTTTCCATGAGGGCCTCAGCCTTGTCAGGCATTAACTCCTTGCAGTAGCAGTTGAGGAGCGCACCATATGTAAGGTGATGTTTAGCAGGCTCTGGGAGATTGATGAAGTATTCTTCGGCAGAAGCAACACCTCTGGCTTTGGCTACAAGATCCAGACGTATAGCTTGATCGCTGACAGTTAAGTTCATCCCTCTTCTGGCCATGGTTTCTGAAAGCTGCATCAAGAAAAATCACAAAAATTTTGTGAACAAATGGGACATGGCAGCTTCTCCTTCAGCTAGAATTTTCTTTTCATATTTATCTTTTTTTACTATGTCTGGTGTGCTACAAAAACAAATAATTTTATTGTAAGGGCAGAAGTAGCAGCCAAGTCAAATGCATGTAAGCAAACCAGAACAAAAAAATTCATGCAGCATGAGTCAATCTCAGATATAAAAGTATTATCATTCTTAAGATGCCTCTAGGATGGCTTATGAGAGCAGAACTAAGTGAATATTTGCCAACACCATAGAGTGGTTGGTAGAGCTGAAAATCTGCTAACATAGATCAATGGTATTATACAAAACAAGATATTTCTTATTCAAACAGGGAGTTCTATACTATATAATGAACAAAAGATTTTAAAGACTAAATAGGGCATGTCATAGGAGCTTCAGAATCCAATTGTTCAGACAATGTGCCAATCAAATTGCAAATAAGAACATAGTATCAAGAACAAACTAACAATGCATGACAAGGCAGAATAGCAATCCTATACTCAACATCCTCCCCTTAGAACAATAATAAAAGGTATGCAGAGCCCTCAATGTCTTAAAAGGCCTAAAAGTCAACCAATCCCATACCAGCATGAAACACCCCATTTGAGTTGTTGCTCTCCAAGATTCGAGTCTTCCTTTCTCCAACCTAAGCTCAAGACTACCTCTCATTAACATATATATAGAACAACATTCAACTTCCTTATAACCTCAGAAAAAAGGGAAAAATATCGAGAGACTTCAAATGAGGTAATAAGCAGTTTGCTTCAATAATAAGGGGTTAAAAATTGGAATTTGGTTTAAAATATATTTCAGCTTATGCTACATGGACATCAATTTGTGACACAAGTGCAATCCCAAACAAATAAAAGCGCCCTATTTCATCCATGTAGAGATGATGATTATGGATCAACAAATGTAATGGACCACCGAGCCTCTGTTAATTAAAAATAAAAAAGCATTCAAAAGCCTAACAAGTATGGACCTGACCCTTACCAGCTGCAGTATTAGTCTGACACAGTATGTGCCAGCGAGCATGGTCCAGCACTTGCAACCTTGGTCTATAGCTATCAGCAAAAACTGATCAACTCAAATCTTAAATAAGACAAAGGCCTCAATTTTTCTTTCAAAAGTAGAGGGTTAGTTCATGGTGCCATGAAGTTCAGAAGCAATGGTGTGCTTTCATCAAAAGGAAGCTTTGTGTAGCATCACTACAAAGACAAAAGTATGAGCTTGTGATGCAAATTCATAACAACATCAAGAATTCTAGTCCTGACATGGTGAAGACTGAAATAAAATATAAAGCATAATTATCAAGATAAATCACAGACACAAGTTCTTACCTTAAAAGCTGGACAAGACCCTTCATATTCAATGCAGAAGGTAACTGCACTGTGGCCTGGAGTTCCAAGGCAAAACATGCTTTCCATTGAAAGCAAGCTGTGTAACAGTATGAAACTAAAAATATGAATAGATTGCAGTTCTGGTTGTAGAAGTGGCAATACACCCAACTTATAAGCACCATTTTATTAACAAACTAAAAAACTATGCATATAGCATTCTCCTTAATAGTTCTACATTAGAATTTACTGAGGTGCTGAGAGTAAAAAAGCGAGGTGAATGCTAGTAAAAGGTTGTTTCATGGGGCCATTTTCAATCAAATGAAACATTATACACATGGGAACTAACACAAAAGAAATACCACTGTATGACATTTTCCTTTCAAATGTTTGATGTGTTATACCAACAGTCATAAGAAAAGTGTTACATGGGCATAGAGGCATTGTCACCACCTAGCTGTGATCTATATGAGAATTGTAGTAGGAACTAGGAAGAATACCTTAACGAAGGAAATGTGTGCCTTAACGAAGAAAAGATATAAAAATAAAAAAATGTTGGCAGATGTAAAACAAATCCTTGAACATCTGGTTTATTATTTGTTAATTATTTATGTGTTGTTTATTTTATCTGGTTTAACCATGTTTTATGATTGCTGCCAAACATTTCCAACTAGGGTGTTGCATAACATTCCATTCATGATCTCACTTCATGATGCTTTGATATATATTATTAATTAATCAAGACTACCGGTTGAAGTCATTCTAGTTTTGTAATTTTTTTAATAAAACAAAGTACCCTGTGTTTCTCAAAATGTGATACCTTCAAAAAAAAAAAAGGACTTCTTAAATTAGAGGATGCAATCTATTTTTCCTTCTCAAATCACTCTTAAACATTTTGAAAAGGATGGAATATTTACTTCTTCCAAAGCACCTTAGAAGCTTAATTATGGACTTTAGATAACCTGTTTGATCTCACTAAAAGTACTTACTTATAAGCCTAAAAATAACTCTTCAAGTTTCCATACAAACAACAAGAAATAAGTTTCCTGATCCATGCTAGCATCATCCAAGTCCTGTCTTCCTGTGTCACCATCCCAGAAAACACCAAGCATACACATACAACATTTGCAACAAATGCCATTGATTTTGTAACTTAAAAAGCATTAGTAAGTTGAACCAGCACATGTGTAAGTGTTTACCTTTTCCACTAGTTCATTCAAAGTCACACACACATCACTCCTCAAAAAAGGCCAATGTTATACACTTATAGTGCCAAATCAAGAAAAGCAATCCATGGAAAATGTCACCCATTCAAAACTTTATCCACCACCTCAAGAATGTGACAAATGGCTCATCATCATCTAATCATTCAGTGGCACCTCACTCAGTAGCTTAGGATGATATTAACACGGGGGCCGTGCACTCAATTTATACTAACAGGATTAGTACTAGAGCACAAAGAATTCGTTATCTCGAATTTAATCTCCAGCCAAATAACAACATGACAAATATCCAGTCATTTCCGCAAACAGTTAGCATAGAAAATAGTAAGCGATCCAACAGATCATATATTAAACTAAACTACATAGCGAGATCCATGGAAGTTCTACTATTAAAACCTGTTCATTTAAAAGAACAGGCCGCATAAATTTGATCTCAGAAGCATCCGGGGCAAAAAGTTAAAACCAGAAAGAGGAAGAGAGGAGGAAAGGAGGATACCTTGAGGGCGGGGCGGAAGCGCTTGCGGTCGCGGAGCTTGCGGATGGTGACGCCGACCTCCCATTTGAAGACGCGTTTGCGGCTCTTGAGGAAGTCGTCGAGCTCCCGCCGGACGCTCTCCGGCGAGCTCCCCTCCCGGAAGAGCCTCTTGTACAGCGCATCCTCCAGGTACTTGCTCGACCGCTTCGCCACCAACTTCGTCCGCGTCGCCATCCCTAGCGCCTCCTTTCGCTTCCGCCCCTCCACCCCCGCCCGGCAAAAGGGTTTTGTGAGCGAAAGGGTTCTGCTGGACCAAAAGCGGTCTAAGCCGGTCCGATTAAACAAACCCAACTCCGTGGATGCTTGCTTTTCCCGCCCAACTACAGTTTCCAACCATACTTCCCAGCATAAAATCGCAATGAATTGATCCCCGCTCTTCTTATGATATTAAAAATTTTTCTTCTCCAACTGAATCAATAATCATTGAAATTATTTGACCAATCCTTAATGTTGACTGTAATTGAGAGTATATAAAAATACTGAATGAAATAACACTTAACAAAGAGACGAGAAGTAGTTTCTTCGGATGTACCACACAAAACACATCTTGGTTGATACTCAATCTCTTTTTAGCAAGTTTGGCCCTGTTTGGATTCTGTTCCTCACACTTAGCTATAGAAATATCTTGACTTTCAATAAAATTACTGCTTTCAGATCACTTAGTAGTAAGGACAAACCAATCCACCATTGTCAAGAAAATTATACAGTGATTCAACAGTATATAATCTATTCTAGGATAATTTCCAAGTTGGCGTGTCCCCCACTCTGGAAGGTCTGAAGTTATTAATAATGGCATGCAACACATCCAACTGATTTGTTTGTGTTGAAGTTAGAGATCCTCTGAGAATGATTTTTTAGGATAGGATCCTGAAGACCACTGAGACTTGACTGTGCAATTCTTCAGATGCATTATCATATAAAGATCTTCAAAGATGTCTACAAGAGCAGAAGGTCCCACCCATGAGTCTTTCCAAAATTGGATGTTTGATCCATCTTCAAGCTTAAAAGAGGGATAATTTCATAATACAGATAAATCTTGATTACATATTTCCATGCCAGGATAATCTTGAGAGACTTCTAGAACATCTTATACCAAGATGTCGTCTAGAGTAGTATGCAGCCTTAGTTAGATTCCTCCATGGATAGGTAGAACTGACAAATATTTCCAAGCCCATTTGGCAAGCAAGGTAATGTTTATCTGTTCAAGGTTCTTGATACCGAAACCCCCTTGATCCAAGTTCTATATACACTATCCCAATTGACTAAACAATAAAAACCTCCCACCTTCTCTTTTTCTTTCCATAGAAAGGCTCTTCTCAATTGATCAATCCTTTTGAGCACCCATTTCGGTAATTTAAATACTGACATGTAATAAGATGTAAAGTAGATAGAACAGAGTTGACAAGGATTAATCTACCATCTCAAGACAAGAATTTTCCTTCTAAGAAACCAATCTAGCACTAATCCTTTCGATAGTCTCATGAACAAAATTTTTGTGGATTTTGAGACCACCACCCTATAGAAGTTTATCAGTTGTTGATACTACTGATTAAACAAATACAAAGTTGACATTAAGTAATGCAGACAGCTTTGCATGGTGCTGACACAAGCAAGAATTATGGAATGACATTGGAGAAAGATCTTTTTCATTGACCTTGCAAAGTGGTGTCACCAGCACAGTGGAGAGTGAGTCTAGGTTTGTAAACCTCCCTGTTTGGGCAGGTAATTTATTTTTGCACACGTTCACAATATCTAAGCATTCCACCTTTATTCTTGTTGGAGTAGATCCTCGTTGCTTGGCCGACTATCTTTCCTCCTCGCCTCTTTACTAATTAAGTATGATAAGTACGTGATGACTATCTCACTTTCTTGTCTCCACACCGACTTGGTTATGAATTCAGCCAACTAAGTGCTGTGTTATGGATTAAGCCGATTTAGATCGATGGAACTTAAGGGTGTTTGATTCACAACTGAAATTAGAATGGGAATGAAAATCAAATGGTTTGAAATAGAATCGGAATGGCCAAATCCCATGAAGCATTCGGTTATAACCGAATCGGAATCAAAATCAAATCGAAATAAAAATTTGAATCCATAGAGAAGAGTAGGATTGAGTTCTATATAGATTGAGCCATATCTATTCCACCCTGAATCAGAATCGGAATGGGACTCTTCTAACCAAATGGTTAGAATGGGAGTCATCTATTTCGATTTTGATTCCAGACCCCCACTCCTCCAATCAAACACCCCTTAGTCTAGTCGGTATTCGATCGATTAAGAGTGACAGAATCTAACCAAACCGGCTTTCAATCGATTTAGTTCGACATACAATCAACGATCGATCGATGATATTGACATAAATTCGATACTTGACGACTTGGTTCAACTTGTGATTAGTAACAAGCCGACATCTGACCAATATCCTATTCGGTGCCAGACCAACTATCTAAATCCCGTACATCTAGGGATCAAATAATGGTTATTCGGTACGAGCATTAACTACATGCGAATGTGGAGTGCAATTGTCGCTCACGAGCGGCCCATTACTTAGTCTTAATGACAGTTAATGAGGTAACCACCTACTAAATATTATAACTTTCACGCTCCGAGTATTCAAGGACGAGGGTTATATAGTAATAGCTTCCTAGCTCTATATAAAGTGGTAAGTTACGGGACACCAAGTATGCGAAGCTAGGCTCCGCTAATTATAAGCTTTTGGACTTCCATTTTGGCTCTTCGACTGTTCCTTTCTTTGGCTAACTTAAGCATTGGAGGGTCTCCATCGGATAACTTTCGATAAGAGGACTGATTTTGTAGGTTTTCTGCCATTCAACATCCAGACGTAACAACTCGGCTTTTATCCGACTATCTCATCGGAGATAGGTTGCAACAGTTCTCACAAGGGATAACAGTATAGTGCTTAAAGATTGCGCAAGTATGAAATAGAGTTTGCACTCAATCCAAAAAAAAAAAGTTTGCATAAATCCTGAGTAGATGCAATAGACCGGCAAAAGTTTGACTCTCTATTTGAAATTCTGTAATTTGTTCTTATGATACATGCAACTTTTGTTACTATTGCAACTTTTACTGTCGTTTAGTGTAATGGTCAACTAAAATTGTGCAACCGTTTGATGTTATAACTAGTTTTGAGTCTGCAAGTTGTGTGCAGGTTCTAGGTCATATCATTGCTCATTTTCTAAAAATAATTATTTTTTAGATGAATAAATTAATATGACAAAATCATGTCCATTCAAATTCTGATATTAATCCATATTGTCGGTTACATCATTTAATTGTAAGATGGGCTTTCATTACAAGAGTGGACTTTAATACATCATTTAATTCACATATATGAGCTTCAATTCAATTCTTGAATGTCATAATATTTTTTTATTTAATTAAATAATATTTTATAAATTTTTTTTGATCCACATGGCATTCACAGTGATAATTTGTGCTTACGTAGATGGCTTAAATTGCTATCCTACTTTCTCCATTTTCTATTTTCATATATATATATATATAATAGATTTTTTTTACAAAAATATATTTTGTTATAAGATTGTGGGGTTTCATGATATATTTAAGGTCTGTTTAGATGATTAGACCAAAACTCTTATGAGATTCATGGGCTGGACTAGTATAATCAGTAAAATTATTAGATTAGAAATTGGATTAAGCTTATATTCATAATTACCTATTTGTATCTTTGGAGTGGGTCGGTTTGAATCCCATAAGAAGAAAAAAAGATCATGCACATATCGTTACGGGTTGTGCTTCCTAAACAAACATTAGGAACTTTTTAAAAGAACTATGTGAAAAATCAGACAACAAATCTTCCACAAATAGGCAAGGAATATCAAGGAGATTGAATTCTTACAGAAAATAGATTTAGCAACTCTTTCTCACACAATAAATTTAATAACATATAAGTAATATTATTAGATGCGTGTCATGATTCTAAAAAGGCCTTGCCATCAGTCATGATCTCTTAGGTGACAAATATAATGAATATGCAATTCCCCCATCAACTAGATATGGCATATCCAATATTGTATTTATGACATGTATAACATAGCTATCTATTGTGCCAATAAATTTATGTTACATACGAACTCAATCTTGTTGATTAAAAATTTAAGTATTTTTTTTATCCTTTATATTTTGAGCTTTCATAAGAAATGTTATTTGCAAGTCAGTTTGCATGTCAATGAATTTTCTGATTATTTTTCTTCACCTGCTTATCTATCCTCTCTTATAAAACTAATAATTAGGGAGTCTACTACTTTATCTTTTTCTATAGTCGCAATAATATTCGACCCCTCTTATAATTTCCAGTATGTGGAAGCCTTAAGTGATGACTTTAGCACGAGCCTGCTTAATAGCATTACTCGCATGATTGGTCATACAAGCTCAAAGTTCACCTTGCTTTGTAGTCGGCACTCAACTTGTTTATGATACAATTGCAAACGCATTTTACTCAGAAAAAATTCGTAAATAGAATTTCAGTGTTGTTTGTCCTAGTGCAGGTCTATGAACAGCACAGGAAAAAATCGTCAATGTGGGAAGTAGTTAGTCCAATTGCTGTACCATAACCTGGTCAATCAGGCAGTCAGCTGGACTCGTTTCAATACCAAATTACAATTTATCATTCAATTTTTCTGAACCTTGCTGCAAACAATGCAAAATCATTCATCTTGTTCTTCATTTGCCTCTCATTGTTGTAGCATTCATGTGTTGCGCAAGCTTGCATCGCGGGCTAGCTTTGAGGTTGAAACAACTTGTCCTGCACTAGACAATGTGCAGGGTTTAGCTGCCTCAGCCATCAAGGGGTGGAATCTCATACAGCTTAAGTTGCAAGTGCAAGCCAGTCTGATTGTTTGGATATCTATAACTCAATTTTCGTAGTAATTTGAGTTTTTTTTGGGCTATAGCTCAGGATTATTTTATGATAGGTTGGCCTGCAATCAAAAAATCCCAAGATGAGTTGTAGATATTTGAGTATGTAAAGTAATGAAAGAAAGAAAAAATATTTTCTTTGCTCTTGCCTTCTTCTCCACTTCACCTCCTACATTGCCGACCATCTCTACACCTTATCTCCTCCACCTTCTCCACCCTCCTTGAGGCTTGCACCACTGCCCACTCCTCCATATGGGCACCAAGCCCATTGCCAGGCCCTTACTGCTAGTGATTTTTGTAAACTATAACCCATAAAGATATATTTACATAAGAATATATAGTGAAAAAATGAGAAATACTGACCTCCAGCCATAGTCACGAATTTTTGAGAGTTTTTTCTAACTTATGTGCAATTTTACGTAATGGATATAGGGCTTATGAATTGCCTAAGTTAGGGATTCTCTCCTTATCTATTTTATAGATTTTCCTCTCATCAAGAAAGTTACAACTTAGCCAGTTGAAACCACCAAATCTTATCCCTCAATGAGATAATGGATATCTATTATAGAGATAGTATGAGGACCCATTATTTTATTTAAATTTAAATAAAATCCAACATTCTCCCACTTGGTCGAACATAATTTACCTTACGTGCTCATATAGCCATAATCCACTGTCATAGGCTCAATCAAGGATAAACTGCGCAAATCATGGGGTAAGTCCTTTGATTAATTAAGTATTACCTTCATGTATTACACTGCAATTTTTTGTCTCAAAGTAGTTTTGTACTTTATGAATAAGCCTCAAATGCTTATTCGGATCCTTATAAACATAATGATATTTGTCATTCTCAAACATATATGTATACAATCTAAAGCAGAAGACAAACAAAAAATAGATCATCACAAACATATGTCATAGAAATACAACACCTCAAATCAATTAGAAAATAAAATTCTAAACTAAGTCCCATATAGGTCATATGATCCTTAAACAACATTGGTGGCATGCCTTTTGTCAAAGGATCTGCAATCATCTATTTAATACTAATTTGTTCAATGAGCACTTCATTTGATTTGATATGCTCCTTGAAGGCTAAGTACTTTATGTCAATGTTTTTACTTTGAGTCCCACTTTTATTATTCTTAGCCAAGAACACAACAGTCGAATTGTCACAATAAATTCTTAATGGCTTAGAGATTGAGTCAATAATTTGAAGTTTAGAAATAAAATTTCTTAACCAAATATCCTGTGAGGCCACCTCAAAATAAGAAATAAATTTGACTTCTATGGTAGAGGTAGCAACTAGTGATGCTTTGTACTTCTCCAAGATATAACTCCACCAGCAAACTTGAAGATATATCTTGATGCTGACTTACGAGAGTCAACACAACCAGCCAAATCTGAATTTGAATATCTAACAATTTTCAAGTTGTCAGCTGTCTATATGTAAGCATGAAATCTTTGGTACCTTGAAGATACCTCAAAACCTTCTTTGTAGCTTTCCAGGGTTAAGCCCGGGTTACTTTGATATTTGTCCAACATTTCTATTACAAATGCAATGTCCAGTTTATACAAACCTGAACATACATTAGGCTTCCAACAATTGAAGCATAAGGAATGTTTTCATCTGTTCTCTTTTAAAATTATTTTTAGGACATTGATTCAAACTAACTTGTCACCTTTCACAATAGTGCTACACTAAGTGAACAATCTTTCATCCAAAATCTCTCGAGGACTTTATTTATATAGGCTTTTGAGACAAACCCAAGATACCCTGAGATCTGTCTCTATGGATCTTTATGCCAATGACATAAGATGCCTCACCCATATCTTTCATATCAAAATTTCGAGATAAGAATTGTTTCACCTTATGTAACAATCCCATGTCATTAGTTGCAAGCAAAATATCATCCACATATAAAACTAAAAAGATGATTTTACTCCCACTAACCTTTTGGTATGTACATTGATCTATGATGTTCTCCACAAAACCAAACGAAGAGATAACATTATGAAACTTCAAATACCACTGACGGAAGGTTTGTTCAGTCCGTAAATGAATTTTTTAAGCTTACAAACTAAATGTCACCAGCATGTGAGATGAACCCTTTAGGTTATTTCATATAGACCTCTTCCTTAAGATCATCATCAAGAAATACCATTTTTATGTCCATTTGATGCAATTTCATGTCCAAATGGACAACTAATGCCATGATGATACGAAAGGAATCTTTCTTAGAAATAGGAGAGAAAGTCTTCTATAGTCTATTCCTTCCTTCTGAGTGAACTCTTTAGCAATAAGTCTAGCCTTGTAGTACTCAATGTTGTCTAATGAATCCTTCTTGGTCTTGAAGACCCAATTACAGCCTATGGTTTTTGCTCCATTAGGCAACTCTACAAGGTCCCAAACTTGATTACTCACCATAGAGTCTATTTCATCTATCATAGCATCATACCAAATTTGGACTTATAACCATTCCTTGCTTGTGAAAATATCTCAGGGTCATCTTCCACACAAATGTCATAGTTAGATTCTTATAGGTATACCTCATAGTCATTAGAAATTGCATGTTTCTTTATCCTAGTTGATCTCCTCAATGTTGTAGCATTATCCTCTTGCGGAGGATGTTGCACAACGGGATCTGTCCCTTCTAGAGACTGCTCCCCAATAGGATCTTCTAAGACATTCTATGGATCATTAAAAGTTGGTTGTTCAATACTTACCCCATTTGAATAAGCGTTATAAAGAATAACCATTCTATGACTCACTATGGGATTCACATCAGAAACATGATCATCCTTAAAAATTATATTTTAAGATTGATCACTCCTACTATCCACATCATTCTCAAGAAACTTAGCATTTCTAGACTTTACCAATTTAGTGGTATAGGAAGGACAATAAAACTTGTATCCTTTAGACTTTTCAACATAACTAATAAAATATGCACTAATAGTCCTAGGATCTAACTTCCTTTCTTGCGGATTATACAACCGTACTTCAGTTGGGCAACCCAAATGCGTATATAATTCAAACTCGATTTCAACCTTTTTATATTTCAAATAGCATTTTGGAAACTACCTTAGTTGGAACTTGATTTAAAATATACATAGCTGTTTTAAGGGCTTCTCTCCACAATGATGTAGGAAGTTTAGAGTTGCTTAGCATACTCCTTACTATGTCTAATAAGTCCGATTTCTTCTTTCTACTATACCATTTTATTTTGTGAGTCAGGCATAGTATATTATACTATAATACCATGCTCTTAAAAAAATTTGGCAAATAGACTAGGTGCTTGTTCACTTCCCATGTAACTATTATAATATTCTCCACCTTTATCTGATCTCATAATTTTAATTTATTTTCTATATTATTTCTTTACCTCTGCTTCATAAACTTTAAAAGTATCTAGTGCTTCATTTTTATTATAAAGCAGGTAGATATACATATATCGTGAGTAATCATCAATAAAAGAGATGAAGTATTTCCGACCACTCGAGCTCATATCTGGATAGCAAATATTAGTATATATTATTTTAATATGTCAAAACTCCTCTAGGCACCCTTTTGTGTCTTATTGGTCTGTTTACGTTTAAAGCAGTCCACACAATATCAAATCAATGAAGTTAAGAGACTAAAGCACCCCATCCGTTACTAATCTTTTGATTCTCTCTACAAGATATGTCTCCATCTCCGATGCCACAAATAGATATTTCTCATTCATAACACAATATTTTATTCCAGTGTTACCATGCATAGCCATCAGATTATAGAAAAATTATTATTCAAATGGAGTTTGAACAAATCATCATCCAAAGTACCATTTCCAACCATAACTGAATTTTTCAAAGTGAAAATAGTTCCAGTAAACTGAAGAGAAAAACCTAAAGGTAGGAGTCTTAAATAGAAATTAAATTTCTCAAAAACTTGGAATGTAAAAGGTTCATTCTAAATCCAAAACATAATCAATACTTAAAATTAATCTATAAGTTCCAATGGCTTCCATATGTGAACTCATCCGATTGCCTGAATAGATGTTTTGTTCACTTTCATTGATTTTCTTTGGTTTAAGAAAACCCTACATGATATTAGAACTAGAATCAATCCACCATGTGTTATGAGAGACTTCAACCATATTACATTCAAAACATACTAAAGAAATGAGGTTATCTTTCTTTTCAAGCCAAGCCTTATGTTTGGGGCAGTCCTTCCTCAAGTGTCTCTTCTTTTTATAGAAGAAACAATGAGCAACCTCTTATTCTCAGAATAGATAGAGATAATTCTTTTCCTTTTCTTTTATGGCTTTACTTCTGACTCTTACTTTGTGTAACCAAATGTGCACTCTCACCCACTTTTGATTAATATCCCTTCTTCTTGCACACACATAGCCAGAAGTTCATTTACTAATAATTTTTCCTCATGTGTGTTATAAGAAATTTTGAATGATCCATACTAAGAAGGGAGAGAGTTAATGATGAATTACACTAAGAACGAGTCAGAAATCTTAATCTCCAAGGACTTAAA
The DNA here is from genome assembly GCF_000442705.2 of Elaeis guineensis. Lineage (NCBI taxonomy): Eukaryota > Viridiplantae > Streptophyta > Magnoliopsida > Arecales > Arecaceae > Elaeis > Elaeis guineensis. The sequence continues at coordinate 16,113,347 of NC_025998.2, read as the reverse complement.
CTGAGCAGCTATGTCCTTCATTTGCATTATGTGCTTGCACACAACTTTAGTATCGATGAGCTTCATTAATGACATTGTCCTATTAAGGTGCTTGCAAGTGATTTATCTGAAGACTCAAATTGTTCATCAATAGCCTTTATGTAATCCTTGACTTTCTCACATTCAGGTATAGACCCACAAATGCTAGTCCTTATTTGATGAATATCATACGTAAGTGATTAGATCGCTTCCAACATTCATACAATGCAATCTCAGCTAGAGTTTAGAAACCATAGGTGTAGGAGGCTCCCCCTTGCGAAGAGCATAGTCAAAGTCCATGCAGCCCAAATGAAGAAGAATTTTCTCCTTCCATGCCTTATGGTTGTCACCACTCAAGTAAGTAATTTCAGATAAACTTTCAAATATCATCAAAGATGGAATTACTATAAAATATAAAATAAATAATTTAACAATGCTTATATTTCATAAATTGAGGCACATTGCATCACGTATATATGGTACACTTATCAATGCAAGTCATACACAAAATAAGCATGAATAAACGTGTCATTAAAATCTACCTATGGGCAAAGATTGTAATATACAATAATTCATGCAAAAACTTTGATGATGGAACTAGAAATTACTTATATTTCTCGACACCTGTAGGTCAGTTAAAAATAAAAATAGATTTATATTCCATCTTAATTAAATATGCAAATACAATTATCTCCAGTGGGCAAAGATATAGTGCACTCACACATTTAATTACAATTGATGTATTTTAATCCAAATGTGATTTTTTTAAAAATAATCATCAATGCAAACACTCTTAAAGTTAAGGATGCGTGGCTACTCCTTAATCAAGATATGCTAATCACATGACATCAATTTGTGGATTAACACATAAATATGCATAAAAGACATAACACTAATAATTCAATCCGAAAAATAAATTTTGTAAAGTGTATACATCTTTGATTTAGACAAATTCCTTTGCAACTAATAGAAGTCCAGCCCAATTATTCAAAACAGACCCAAATGAAAAATAGAATTAGATCCTTAAATAGGCTCTCATAATGAATTTATCTAATTTAAAAACATATTTATCACTTTATTTCTCAAAAGAAAAATATTTAATAGATCAATATATAAATCAACAAAAAATATATCAAAATGTTAAGCACAAAATAAGAGTTAAAAAATATGGCAAAGAAGCTTGAAAACTCCCTCCCACATACCCTTATGCGCCATTGCAAGCGACTGATTTTAACAATTTTGGACAATTCTAGATCCATTTGTGAGTGGTTAGGAAGGATTCATGGCTTCATATGCCACTGAAGAGCTGAGGTAGATCCCACACGCTGCCTATGCATGTGGGCGTGCATCCATGAAGAAATTCTTCTTCAACCCAAAAAATTCGACCATGCGATGCAATCTTTGAACAGCCATAACTCTTTCATTTCTTAACGAAATTGAGTAAATAATATGTCGTTGGAAAGCTCTTTGAACAAGATTTCAAAAGACACCAAATTTGAAGAAGAAACTTAGTGTAGAGAGAGAAAAGGCCTTCGAAAAATAGATGTTTATCATGTTGTTAAAAACTTGGTTTTGCGAAAACTCACAATTTGCTCAATGGTTTCCAGCCAAAATTTAACCACACAATCACCTTGAAGAAAGGAACATAACTTGAAAAAATCACGATTTAATATGCACTCTACACAAAAATGCCATTAAAGGGCTTTTCTCCATATTACTGTAACCGGAGAGCAAAACAATATTATTTGACAAACTAATCATACTAAAAACATACTATTTTATCATATAAATAATTTACCATGTAAGGAAAGGTGCATACACATGCTAGATAGAGGAAAATCTACTGCTCTGACACCATATGTAAACTTAACCCATGAAAGTATGTTTACATAAGAATATATACGGAAGAATGAGAAATACTGACATCCAGCCACAACCACGAATTTTTGAAAGTTTTTCAAACTTATGTGCAAGTCTACGTGATGGACATAAAACATATGAATTGCCTAAATTAGAGATCCACTATCTTATCTATTTTATAGACTTTCCTTTCATCAAAAAAGTTACAACAACTTAGCCACTTGAAACCACCAAGCCTTATCCCTCAATGAGATATCGGATATCTATTATAGGAGATAGTGGTGGGACCAATTATTTTATTTAAATTTAAATAAAATATAATAATTTTGATGCCAACCTCTTTATTTATAACACTCTTACCTCCATATCCATCAATTGGTACCTGCATGCAAAGTGTTTTAACAGAACACCTTTGAAAGATGCTCCTCTTTCGTGCAATCTGTTTTCCCAACACAAAATGAGTTTAATTATATGTCAACAACTACAACATAATGGTAATACGACTTGAGTTGCAATGCAACTCCAACTATAGAACTTCAAACAATCTCATATACTTTTTGAGTTCCTGGTGGGACAGCAAAAATGACATAGACTCAAAACATTGGTGAAAGAACAGAATGAGAGTAACATTTTCCTTAATACCTAGATCTTGCGAGAACAGAATGCAACAAACAGTCATTACACAATTGAGGTGCAGGAAGAAATAGATAGCAATTTGTTACATTGCAAGAATGCTAAGTTCATCCTGGAGGAATATTATTCATATCCATAAATATCCTTGTTCAAGCACCACAACAAAAACCATATTAGACTAGCAAAGCTCCAAGGGAATAACAATTGCCTGGTGTGCATTCTACCACCCCACGAGGTCTTACATAAAACCACACATCGACGCCAAATTGGTTGTGTGCCAAAAGAACACCTTAGTCCCATTGTATTTCACGGTAAAAAGTCCACTCAGAAGGATTGATGGTGGATATTCCATCAGCAGCTACAAGATTGTACAGTGAATCCTCCCCAAACTCAGTTGGCAAGGATTTCCAGTGTAGTGAAGGCTCCCACTCAGCTTCTTTGAGGACCTTCAGTATCTCTTCCACTACTATCTTGCTTCCTTCAGGGGAAAAGTGAATGCCATCACTGGAACAGAGTTTTTTCAGTACCAAATTTTGAAATAGTTCATCCATGATACAAGTAATTAATCATTCATATAAGCTGGATAAAAGAATTTAGAAATGAGAGGGAACAGCAAAATTTTTGATTTGACGATTCTGCACAATCATTGAAGACACATATGGATTATCAGTTAAGCAAAGCATGTTGGTCACTTCCGATGAAGTAATGCCAGAGTATTATCATGATTTAAAAGAACAAAAAGCAGTGAATAAGACAGGCACAAAGATAAAAATGCCATTTCCTGTGGACAACAAGAAAAAGCATGAAGAAGAAAAGAAAAGAAAAGAAGAGAGAGAGAGAGAGAGAGAGAGAGAGGGAATCCAGACTTTCAGTAAATTGAGCAAAGTCTGATAACAACGCATGAGGAAGCAGACTCACGTAAAGCAGACAGTAGCCCAGTCATCTCGCTTCTGTATGGCAGTCCAAAGATCAATAACCTTCAGGTCCATATCCTTGCACAGTTGTATACAAGCTTCAGAATATTTTCGGCAGGTCTCATTTGTCCGCGCTACTTGTCTTAGAATGGGACTGGATTTGAAAACAAACTGAGTCAAGATGTTAAAACAAGAACAACAAAAAACAAATATTTTGGCATTTCAGCACCTTGTTGACTGGTGAAGCATTTCCTCACTGATTGGAGGGCAACTGAGGAAAATAATGCGTGTTTTTTCAGATAGACTCTGAATAAAAAGGAATATGTCATGTCAGCAAATTCTCTGAAAAGCACATTTCAATAATTTTGGTCTTGGAGTTACCTTGAGGTGTTTTGCAATCCTACTCATGTTTTCAATATATTCTGGAAGTGGTACATGAGGACCCAGGCCAGATGGGTGAGGTGCCATTGAGTCATTGCCGCCAAAGTAAACTATTACCAATGAAGGTTGCACGGCTGCATCCTAAGACAAAATAAAAAGACGCAAAGTAACCTAGTCAACCTGATATATGAAGGGTAACACTTAAACAAGTAACATAATGTAATCATAAGAAAACCATCAAAATCTTAAAATAAGCAAACTGGTGCAGGACGAGCAAGAGAGCTGTCATGATCTAAACAACAAAGTGAATGCAAGAAAGATTCAGAATAGCTTGCAATAGCACTAGAGATCAGTGCTTTAAGACCCATGCAGATTGACGAGGCTAACTGGCCCAGCCTGTCACCTGAATTCTTTGGCAGGTTGGGTTGACTTGGAGCCTTTCATGCCAACATGCCACAGCTAGAGCTCTCATATCCCTAAGGCTTGAACCATTTTTGCCAGTGCTGGGTAGAAAGGGAGGGGGTGGTTTTTGGCACTCCTCTCCTTAAGTCTTTAAGACAGATTGAGTTGATGTGCATCATTTGTCCTTTTTTCCTCCATCCTCTCATTTGAGCTGGCTGCTGGCATCAAGGAGGTCATTAGCAACCATGTTCTGTCCACCAGTATTCCATCATTGATGGGGGTGATCTCTATTTTCAACGTGTATGTTACTCTCCCCATTGTGCGAAGTTTTCAATCTAAATCATGCAGTCCATAAAATTGAGATTGTTGCATGTTCTCTAGTTTAAGTAGTGAACTGAACAGCGAACAGAGTTTTCACTCTTAATTCATAACAGGGTTTTCTGGATCAATGTCTCCTGTATCATACTCTAATTCTTTATTAAGCCAAACATCATTCTAAGTTGGAACTCATTCTTGATTTCCCATATACTCTGCCATGAAATATTCTCGTTCATACATGGAAAGGCGAAGAGATCCATCAGTCTCCTGGTGATACACTCTGCTCATACATGGGAAGGCCAAATGGGGCATTCAGCTCAGCGGTGGGATGGGAGTGGAGCACTAGATGGATGAGAGAGTTAACATAATTGAAGAAATCTTCTAATATAAGAGTGAATGATGCCACAGAACTTTTCTTTCTGTAAATAACAGGCAGGATTTATCTTTTAATATACTACGTGGGACAGGTGGCTAAAAGGAAGTGCACATCTCAAAGGTTGGTTTTATAAAGTGAAAATACCGTTAGAATACTTTCCTACATAGAGAGGCAGCAGTCTCTAGCACTGGTTAAATTACAGTTGAGCTTGGATTATCAAGACCTGAATGAGGTCTTGGCATTTTTTATATTTGAGTATGCATATAAGTTATCCTATCATGTTACTGTCTTTTTGTCTATAACTGGACTTTCTTCTATTGCACCACTAGAGATAGCTGATGGTGGACAAACGTGAACTACTCTGAACTGAGCCAATTCTCTAATGGAAGGACTCATGCATTTGTAACAAATTTTTCATACAAATAACCCACCAATTGGACATGCATATAAGCATTCTGAATTGACCTTGAATTCTTCCAACCAATTGTACAATAACCTAAAAGAGTATTCCTTTCAGGCATATCAGATAAATCACTTAGCTAAGTTATTCAACAATTTGATGTTTGAAAAGGCAAAGTTTATACCTTGGGAAAGATTTTGTCAATCACTTGGAGAGCACGTCTTGTGTTCCAACCAGCATATCCTCGCAGGAAAATATCCGCCTATTCCAAATCACAGACAATTATAAAAGCGCCAAGTGATTATAGAAGTTGTACCAAAATTCAAATGTCAAATAAATATGTTAAACTAAATACAGTATGGACCATAGATTTCCAGTGCTAGATATCTGGACTTATGGTTGTGCTAGGTAAACTCCTAAGGCATTATTGACTTTCTGGTGTTGCTGTTCAGTGACTTCAGTCTAACTATATGAAGCATCTTTTAGTGTTTGCCTCAACAATGGGGTTTAAATGACATGTTCCCTTAGTCTTCCAAGGTTCCAAGCTTCTAACAGCAACCCCTCTGTTTGACAATGCAATATTCTTATATCGGTTAAGGAACAAATGGTCCAGCCTTTGGATATTTTCACCCTTTTGGAGTCTCGTGACTCTCATCCAAGCATTTGGCTAATTGCAATATTGGACTAAACACCACAAGTCAGCAAACTTGTGATGCAGCAGCAAATGGTGACATTCTCCTAGGAATCTCAAATGCAAGTGAGAGGCTGAAGCTAAAAGACAATAAGCACTCCAATTTAAGAAGAAACATAAGGCAAAGACAGGAAAGCTAAACAAACTGTCACAATGTGAGCATAAGACTTGACCATCATTTGATTTGTTACTATTGATATAAAAAACTGTTCTTTCTATATCAATATTTTTATTTGTATACAGAGGTTAGATAGTAACCAACAGAAAAACAAGATCCATTGGGAAAACCTTGAAAGGAAAGAGGTTTGTTGCATTGGGTTATCTTATTAACCTGAAATGGAGTTGAAGCATGTGGAGTTTATATCCCATGCTTATGCTGGTTGATTTTATTCACATCTCAAAACTGGAGAAGACATCTCAAGAATCCTAAATTCAATAGGTCACCATCTGCAAGTGCCTAGATGATAAGTGTTGCTAAGCTAAAGAATTACTAATGTAGTTTGAGTCTTTTTTTTTTAATTTCTGATGCTTTAACTTAAACATGCTTGCCTATGCAAGGTCTGATTGTCAACCACTGACTCTCTTCTAGATACTACCATAAAAAAATCATCATTTTGTATTCCTTAGTCCTTTATCAATAAATGCACTAGAGCTTTTTGTGAGAGCATTTATGATTCATTTATTTGGTGGCAATGCTAAGTTATTGTTGCAGAACCTTTTTTAAGGACAAGGGAATGAAGTTATGAAGGTTGGTGGTGACGGAAGGCAATTGTTGTTGGATACAATAGCATCCGAATCAAATATTGGGTTGAACTTTGCAATTTAAATGCATCAGATGGAGCCATGCATTTTTTTTTGGTCAAGTTTTGATCAAGACTTTTTACATTTTTGTTGGTCTCCTTAATTAATTGAAGCTACTAAGCCCATGGAAATTTTCAGCAAATGCTCTCCGAAAAGTCAAAGATAAATATGCATCCAGGTCTTGCTTGCATAAAGAAGAAGAGCCCTAAGAGTCAGGAAAAATTGTCACAGAAAGGAATAGAGTTTTGTTACTTCTCTTCAAAAGATATAAAGAGTTGTACTGTTTATTTTGGTCTGCAGTATGAAGAGGTTGATTGGTGATGGAGTTTGATAGATTGCTATTCTATGTGCTGAATGGAGAGGGATGAAGAGATGGGTTATGAGGAAAGCATTAGATTGGCTGCTCCAACCATAATGGAGAAACCAGATGGTGAAGAAACAAAACTTTGCTGACAAGATTATTGGAAAAGAAATGACTCATATGGCATTAGCTAGATTGGGATAATTTTAACAATCTTAATCTGACTTCTTAGAATCCAGGTTAACAACCTCTCGTGGTTTTGTAAATGGTACAGGTAACAAAACTTGCTAGACTCACGCTCATATTAGTTGGCCCTTGATATCTAACATTACATTTTTCAATCAACATGATATATTGGCAGGGGCACTTAATAACTCAAGAGGATCATGCCCATTCTGTTAGAGCATTTTCTTAAGAATTCCTCTGACTTGATTTACTTCATCATAGAATAATCTGAACTTTAAGCCTTTGGTCATCTTCTCTCAAAGCTCTAATAGACTAAATGCATTTTCTCAGTTAAAAGCACTCTCAGCAGAACTATCTTTTGGTAAGCAGTTCTAATTCAGCCATTATCTAAGACCTCATTTTGCAGCCAAAATTGTAATGAAATCTGGTAGAGACATGTGCTGAGCATATGCTAATGCTGTGCTGATATTGCCTAATTATATGTCAACTTTACATATTTGCTGATACTGATCATATATATATGACATGCTAATGCATCTGAAGTGTGGTTGAAAGATCCTTAGAACTCCCAACATTTCGTCCAGTATCTCTATTCTCAAGACTGCAGCTAGGTTCAACTCGATTAGTCTTTTCTGGCAAATCTCCTCTGCTAATGAATTCTACTGTTTCTAACTACAACCACTTGTAATTCCAATGTAAAGTCTACTCTCGATTTCTCTTCATAAACTCTGGATGGGTCACCCCTCCATTTTCCAACTTACAGAAATTTCAAGTATCTTCTCGTTGTTTCAACAAGAACATCCTTCTTTTTTTCCAAATTACAGAAATTTCAATATCTTGCTCCAAAGTTCTTTCTGAGAAACATCTTCAACGATCTTTTTAAGTCATGGCATGTAGCTTAAATTGAATTCTTTAGCAGTAGCATATAACTAAGTCAGGTAACATTTCATATTTTGAACCTCCATCACAGAGTCAATTGCGCTGGTAAAGCTTGTGAGTTAGGTTCTTTAAGATATTGAATATTTTCTTCTTATTCCATAAGTGAAACAGGAGCTTTAGACCTTTTGTTGCAAAGATCATTTCCAGTTGACATCACGACCTCAGATTTGATGACAACCCCATGCCATCATATCAGGTGAATGTTTCTGTTCTTAGGAATCATGTTGATTCATAGAAAAACTATTACTCCCTTTTCATGGTTTGGTTTGTTGGAGATTTCATGCTATTGAGATGCCTTTTTGAACATAAATCATCACCATATCTCTTTAGCTGTAGACATATATCGGAGCCAACGTGTCAACGAACGAATTTAGAACAAGCATCAGTTTATTCCGGATGGGGATCCACAATTCTAATCAGAATTACATGAAATGGATGACAAAAAAAAAAAAAAAAAAAAAGAAGAAGTATAGGGGTTTGGAGGATGCGAATGAGATACCTTGCGGGAGTAGATGTCGGCGAGGATAGATCCCCATCCCTCGTTGCTGAAGCTGAACTGGACGATCGAGGAACCGAATAGAACGAATAGCGGCCGCTCCGGCCCCACCATCTTCCTGATCCCACCTTCTCTAAAGACGGAAGGAAGGAGGGAGGGAAAAAGAGAGGATGAAGAAAGACAGACAGAGGAGCAAGAAAATAAATAAACAAGAAAGAAATAAAGATAAAAATAATAGAAAAAAGATGGAGGGTACCTATCAGGAAACCGATAAAGTATGGGACAGAATGAGATGGTATAGTGCCGTGTAATGCGAAGAAATTGGGAAGAATCTAAAATCTTGACTTTTAATATAAAATCATTGCTCGAATATAACCGCGTATCAATTATTGATTAACAATAATGACGATAAAAGATAGTTATCTAACATTTGGAATTCATATGTAAAGCCAATATTATTTATTATTTAAATTTCATATTTGACATTGACATTTTAGTGGAAGAGATTTTTATTTTCAAATTCGATTTCGAACATTTTTGGATAAGAGTCAGGGATCTTCAAAAAAAAAATAGATACGTCGGATCAATTTTTTTTAATTTTTTTAATAAAAAAAATAATATAGAAATAGAATTACATGATATTTTTATAATATTTTTGTATGAAATTTTATTCAAAATAAATATTTTTGCATGAGGTATAGGTTACCCATCAGAAGACATATTGCAAGATAGGGATAACTTTGCCGGCCATTTCAAGGGTAACCGCACCCTGCTACCATACCCAAATAATAAAATTGGATGGAGACCAGCTCCAACCACTTCCCAGCAATCAAAAAGTAGAAGTTTGAAAAATAGGGTTCTCATAAGTACCTTAGTCAACTCTTCCTCACCTTCCACACAAGCATGTGGGATATAAGCAAGCTCAATTATTTTTTTTATTTTTATCTTGAAAGAAAGAGGGTGCTTCTGTTACCCTATTAATCTAATATATGATGTTATCAAAATGATATCCAAGGTCATCGTCACTCACCCAAAAATATAATGTAGACAACCATCAACTTGATATAATCAATCTTTCTCCATAACCATTACATCCATGATAACTATGTTTTGCAGCGAAAATTATTATCAACTTCAAAACGAAGGCTCTTGATGAGTTTCCTCTCAAAATGGATTTTGAAAAAGGTCATTGATCAATTAAACTACAACTTATTTCGCCATCCTATGATAAACAAGTCATAGATATTGCTAATGTTTATGCCTATATATTATTCTTCCTAATTGCAGATCTACGATAGTACCTAGCAATAACAAAAAAAAAGGACCGAGGCAAGATGACCCTATGTCACCAAACCTTTTCATCCACGTTGCTGGTGTTATCCACGTAATTTTTTAGCTAGGATGAATTACAAAAGCTATCAAGAGCCTTGGCCTAGTAGAATCCAATAATTTTTGATTTTTACAATTTGCAAATAGTATTCTAAATTTTTGCAAAGTATCAATCCAACAACTCATAATAATCATTCTTTCTATACATTATTGAACTCATTATCCAGCCTCAACATTAACTACTCAAAATTTGTATTGGTGATATTGATAATAAACAGCAATTCAATTAGTTACATCTTTCGTATGAAAGAAGGATTCACTTCTCCTTATATGAATTTATTGTTGGATCATCCACTATTTCTTTGAGAGATATGCATATAGATAAATGATAGATTTAGAGCATTTAGAGATCTATGTGGTGGGTGATCTAATGGTGTATTCACACCGAGCAAGATGAATCTTTCTTCATGGGAAAGGTACAATCCTTATATAAGAACGGTAATAAAATCCAAATCTGTGGTATCCGATCCAATCTGACCAATTAGATCAGGTAGTCAACGGGTTGACTGGATTTGGACCGTGTTTGGGTAAAATTCGAATGCTTAACTTTGGATTCTAATCGAGACTAGATAGTTATGCATCCGACTTGATACTCGATCCAAACTCAGTCCGAACTATTTTAGTATTTCAAATACACACACACACACACACACACACACACACACACATATATATATATATATATATATATATATATATATTATTAAATATATTTTATTAATTACACATATTAGTTACTAAATCCTAACTTATTCATTCATTCCACCTCTTTCTTTCTTTCCCTTTCCTGGTAGCCGCCACCCCACCTACTAATATGGTTTTAGAGTTAACAGAAATGAAAAAAAATGCACAATATAACTTAATTGGATTCAGACCGGATGAATCCAAATTATCTGATACCCGATTGAGATGGGTTTGGATAAAAAAAAATTCAATCCTGATAATGTTTGGACTGGATTGGATAATTTATTGAGTATTTAGATTTGGATATGGATAATTAAAAATTCGGCCGAACCCGATCTAATGCCATCCCTATCTTGTCCTTGCATGAATTCTTTTGCAAACCTTCTATATTGTACATGACTGATGCAACTTATTACGTATTTGAGAGTGTCACACCGCAACCAACCCCTTAGAAAATTCATTGGCCGCCACTCATTCATCGAGTGGAACCAAAAACTAGCTAAATGGAAGGTGCTTCTCTTTTTCCAGAGGACCCTTACTTGTCAAGATGGGCTCCTTCATAATCTGCTATCCCTGGCACCCCCCCCCCCCCACAAGCAACAAATTAAAGGCGTCCTCCAATGGAAATCGGTTTTCACTGTGCCTACATTTTCGTTTGCAGCACTAAAATTTCAATTGGCAATGGAAGACAATTACTGTTTTGGCATGATCCTTGGATAGAAATTGGGGTGCCCTGCTAGACCTGTATAAAGCCATAAAGATATATTTGGTTCGTGATTAGAATTGGAATTGATTAGAATGTTAATTGGAATAGTTATATTCCTTAATACGTTTAGTTCGTGATTTGAATCGAAATAAAAAATGAAATGAGATTTGGATGGTAGGAAAAAAAAAAAAAAGAGCTAAGAATGATTTTGGCAGGTTAAGATATTTTCATTCTCTTTGAAATCAAAATAAAAATAAACACCTCCCAATCAAGCAGATGGAATGAGAGTCACACATTTATACTCTTATCAAAATGGAAGGGAGATGGCAAATGTTGAAGTTCTCTTTCAAAACACCAAGATTATTATAAGCTAATCCTAATAAGTGTTTCATGGCATGCTGGTTCTCAGTCAGGTGCAATTGTGGCCATAGGAATGGAATGCTCCAGCCTCGAAGTATCAAGTCTCCGCCAGCCTTGCTTGGAGTTACCATTTGCTTACCGGTTATTAGAATTTCCATTTTGCAGTGAACCTAAATTGCTCCAATATCATTTTGGCAAGGTAGTGCACCTAAACAAAGTCAAGCATGATTGATGATGAATTGACTGGTTTATTGTAGCTGTGCTGCCACTAGTGTCATTAGAGAGATTTGCATTCAAGTGTAGCATGCATGAGGTGGTAGTTTATTGAGCTAATTTCTGTTGGGTTGATTTTTTTTTTTTTTTTTGAATTACAAAGTTTTGTAACATAGATAGATCAAGCTGTTATGATTGAACTAGGTTGCATATCTCTACCTCAACAATTGTTCTTGTTGCCAAATCAATCCAAAACAAGATAAAAAGAAAAAAAATCAACTTATGATGATGCACTACCAAATTCAACCACTGGAATTGCAAAATAAAATTACAAACCGAGGGATATGATCTACAACATGCTAAAATGAATAAGAATTTATATACTTTAAAATTCTCTTATTTATGCATTAAACAATTCCAAATCATGATAGTAGCACGATATCTTTTTTCGAGAAAATGTAATAGGATGATAAGTTGATTTTCAGGTGACTTAATGCATGATATGAAATCTCCCAGAGGATATTTTGTTTACAGAAATCCTGAAAGATAATATATATCATTGCATGAAAATTAAATTTGGACAGCCTCAATGGTCTATGTAAAATAATCATGTTCAGATGTTAGTCAGGCCCAGCAACAGAAGCATTTCATGGCAGATTTAATGACATGTCCCAGCCAATTGCCATTGGAACAACAGTATCTTTTACATCAGCTTAACCAGATCAAGTGTGCCCATTTAATTATTGATATTTCTATAGCAAAATATATTATCTTAAAAAGAAGAATTTGAAATGCCTCGACCGTTAGGGTCTGACACCCAGTTTTGACCGTTACATGCCTCTCCCGAATTTCAATTCTGTCTCCCACTTCTCCTACGAACCGTCCATCCCAACCCGGGTGAACGCCCCCCTCAAATATCTTCCCCACTCTGCCCCCTCCCCAAAACTCTCCTTCCAGCCGTTACAAAAGAAAAGGTCCCTTCTATTTCCTTCCAAGAAATCCAGTCTCCTGGATCTCCACTCAAATATATGATTCCTCTCACAAAAAGATCGAATCCTAGTGTTGGGGCATCCGACGTTGCGATCTTGCCGATTAAAGAAAGTTTTGCATTCAAATCTTTAGCCGGGATGTTTCCATCATTAATTTTATATAAAAAAAATCATGTAACGAGGCAATTTAAATAAGGGACAATCCACAATTTGCATATCTGTTAACCCTTCCGGTGATGCAGAATTCGAGATCATAAAACCCTTCCGTAGTTTCACTACTTTTATTCCGATAAGAATTACAAGCTTTTTTTTTTTTATAATAACATGCGAGCAGTCATACCACTCTGATGTGAGAGCAGTCCAGAAAGTTAGAATATAAAAGTTTCCATCGGGCCAGTGGGATGTTGTCATTCTGTTGCCAAGCTGAGTCTCCAAAGTGCTCAGTAACAAACGATGCGATCCGATTTGCTGTGCTGTTTGCCTTCCGATAGACATGCTGTACTATCACTGTAGTTGAGAGATGAAGTATAGTCTAGATGTCAGAGAGAAGAGGATGGGCTTCTAGCTACCTCCTGCTATCATGGATCCATCCAATGACAGTGGCAGAGTCACCCTCAACGAAAATCCTCTCTATCCACAGCTCCTGCCTGACAAAAATGATGTCCGCCCAGGCGGCATAAATCTTAGCTCCAGAACTGAAGGCTTGAAGATATGGGAACCTCCAGCTGCCAATAGCCTAGCATCCGGACTCCAGATGACAAACGCTGCATGACCTCTCCCATCTCTGATACTGCCATTAAAGTTCATCTTGACAAATCTCAAAAGAGGAGGCTTCCAGGGGATGAAAATGACCCTCCGGATCACTGCAGAAGTAGCAAGGAAGTCCCAGTAAATGAGGGTATTAAGGAACAGGCTAGCAGCATCAAAATGATTATACTTCGTAGTCAAGCAGTTCACTCTCTCTAACATTCGGTGTGTAGGAACTACATCACCCTCGAAAACTAGGATGTTTCTGGAAAGCCAAATCTAGTGGGCGATGTAAGCCAACCTACCCTCTAAGTGGAGGTCATCTTGTCAATTGCACTCTAACGAATCGTACTCAAGAAAGACACTAGCCAATCGCCCCCAGTCGTCTCCCAAGGTTGGTCGTTGGTCTTCCTCCAAATCAGCTTAACCTTCGGACAGTGCAGGATGGCGTACTCTATTGACTCATCCTTCAGTCTGCAAATCGGACAAAAAATTAGCAATTCCATGCCTCTATCTCTGAGAAACGTGCATATCGGAAGCCGGTCCCATGCAAGCTTTTAGAGAAAGAGTCTCACTCTAGGGTGGGTGGGTACTCTTCAAATCTAAGTAGCCTCGATCCTCCTAACTATCATCAGCCTGCACATCTCAGAAAGATCTCTTAAGAAATCTTAGGACATCAAGATCAGTCCCACACCCTCAGATCCTAGCTACAGTAAATTAGAACAAGAGTGGTGAGGATCCGATTAGCAAGTGGACCATCCAATAATTTGGTGATCTTCTGTACTCTCCAACCCCTACCATTGGCATTGAGTAGATCATAGACATATAGATGATCATCCACCTCACTGCTAATATAGGTTGGCCATCGAAAAAAAGGAAGGCTGGAGATCCAAGTATCCTGGCTCACGACCACCGAAGCTCCATCTCAAATTAGCCATCTGACCTAAGCCAAAATAGCAGGCCAACGAGCACAAATCTCCTTCTAAAGGAAAGTGCAACCATGGAGGGTCTCGATCTGGGACTCCTAGCTCCATGCCCCATATCGGACCTTCATCATCTTGCTCCAAAAATAATCTAGCTAGATAAAGAATCTGACGGCATGCATAAAAATCATAGCCTCCCTCCTGACTATCAGGGACTGAATCTCTAGACTACCACCATCTATCACAGGCTAGCAAATCACCTCCTAAGATAGTAGATAGATCCCATGCCTGTCATTCCCTGAGCCCCATAGAAAATTTTGAAACTACTGCTCCCAGTCCTCTGAGATAGAAAATCGAGATGATCATATTGGCCAAGAGGTACATTGGGATAGAACTGAGCACCGATCTCATAAGAGTCGTCCTGCCCATCATGGAGAGGGCATTGGCTTGCCAACCTTCGAGTCGATCCTGAACCCACTGCTTCAAAGGTCTATAGTCGGCCCTCTGGAGACGTCAACCGGTGATAGAAACGCCCAGATAGGTCAAGGTCCCGATCAATTTTGAGATCCCCAATCGCTCCTAAATTATCTGCTTCATTTGGTCTTCATCTTGGGGTTGAAGATGACCATAAACTTCTACAAGTTCACAAGTGGCTTGATATTTGATAGTAAGCCTCAATAATGGATGCAAAACACCTCATGTTCTGCATCGAGGCCCACCCAATGAGGAGGCAATCATTTACGAAGAGAAGGTGCAACTGCAGCCACGCCCCAGGGGCAGGCCAATAGGGCTCCAACACTGACCCCTGGATCGCCGCCCTCAACGTTCGAGATAAAGCATTAGCACACAAAATAAATAGATAAGAAAAGAGTGGATAATCTTGACGAAGCACGATGGTCGAGTGAAAGAACTTCGTCGGGGCACCATTAATCAGGATAGCAAAGCTAGGAGTCTTCATACAATCCATGGTCCAGTCAATCCATCTCTCTTAGAATCTAAACTCTCAAAGCATTTGTCTGAGAAACTGCTAGTCATCTAGTCATACGCTCATTTCATATTCAGTTTGATGCCATAAGGCTCCGACGGATGGGAGCACGTTGTAGATCATGCATAAACTCTTGAGCAAGTATGACATTAGTGGTGATATTCTGACTGCTGACAAAAGCACTTTGTTTCGAACAAATCAGATGAGGCATAATTGGCTTTAGACGATTGATTAGGATCCTGACACACACCTTATAGAGTGGTACAAAGATTGATTGGTCTAAAATATCTTGGAGTCGATGCATTCTGCCACTTCGAGATGAGGGTGATCGAAATCTTCTTCCACTCCTCTAAAATACCCTGGACTCGAATACCATCTGCATCGCCTCCACCACCTCCTCTCTGACAATAGACCAATATCGATGGAAAAAGAGTGAGAGAAAGCCATCCGACCCTGGAGCCTTATTCTCTCTGAGAGATCAAAGAGCCCTTTGCACCTTCTTGACCGACATCGGATAGGTCAGAGCCTCATTCTCAAGATCAGAGACACGGATCACGGGCTGGAACCCTTGAAGGGACAGATCACTATCCAAGGATGCGGTCCAGTGAGATCTGAAGAACTGAAAAATCTATTCTCCATTCTCCTCACTATCATCCACAACTCTATCGCTGCTCTCTCTAAGCTGCCTGATATGGTTGACGGACCTCCTGATCATAGTGGACTGATGAAAAAATCTGATGTTTCGATCATCCTCCTGATTTACTGAATCCTAAACTTCTGCCTCCATAGTGTATCCTGCTGTCGCAGTAAAGAGTGGTGCATCGAAAGCCTATGATGAAGCTCTCTCAAATCAGATTCCTGAAGACCCCCCTCCTAATCCTCTTTCAGCTACAATATTGTAATGTCCGCCTCCACCCTCTCGAGGCATCTAAAGATATCACCAATCTTCTTATGATTCCATTGCAGGAACCTGCGCCTGGCTAACTCCAACCTCTAGGTCATTCAGTACCTCACATCCCCATAGATCTGCAACCTCCATGCCTCCCGAATTAGGTCCCATGATCGAGGGTAAAAAATTCAAAACTTCTCAAACTTGAAAGGGGCCCTGGGCAAGTGAAGGTCGTCCGTCAAGATGAGAATCAGGCAATGATTCGATGCGATCCTTAGAAGGTGCTGAACTTGATGTGCTGGACCCACTCTGCAATGGCAAGCACTCGATCGATCTTCTTTCAAACTTGATCCATTCCCTATCAGTTATTGCATCAGGTGAATCTAGAATTCGAGTAGGCGAGATCAATCAGACCCATACTGCTAATGAAGTTTCTAAACTCTCTAGAGTCAATGATGTCCTTAAACTACTTACTTCCCCTCTTCTTATGAGATCCCACAATGCAATTGAAATCTCCAGTGATGAGGGAAGGCAAGCCCTACAAGACCAATCTAGAGTCTCAGACCACAGCGCCCTCTGCTCCCTATACTCGATGCTCGCATAGATTCTAAAAAGTAGCCAAGATCTACCAGTATGGTCCGAGATGACTAAGGCCACTTGCTGCTTGTATCTATGAAGGACATCCATCTTGATCGAGCCACGACGTCACATTACCAAGATACCCCCAAATCACCCCAAAAAGATCGGTCTCAAGCAGGATATAGACTTACAAGCATGTTTGGTCTGGGGGTTGGACTTTAAAATAGAAATGAAAATGAGTGATTTTCATTCTAACTGTTTATTTTGGAGTCCTATTTCTATTCCAATTTTGAAGAGGAATGAGAATGTCTCTTAGTCTCCAAAATCTAATTCTGACTCTTTTTTAGTATTTAAATTTTATTTTAATTTTAATTTTAATTTCAGTCATGGATCAAATATATTGAGAAATGTGAGGATTCTGGTTTTTGTTCTAGTCCATTCCCGCTTTAATTACGGTTGTTTACCAAATGTACCATAGGATTTAAGAACCGATGCTTGCTTTTGTAGGAGCTCATGCCTAAACAAAGTACACAATGACCGCATGGTGTGTAGATAAGGAGGGGTGCTCCGTGCGATTGGGCAATTTCATCAAAAATCTTGTGGCCTCTGGAGTTTTTTATTGAATAGGGGGTAGGCATTGTGGTATTGTGGTCTAGGAATGGTGAACAAAGGGGAGAACTGGAGTGGGGGTGATCGATCATTGCTAGAGCCAAGCGGGGTTGAGAAGTCTTGGTCTCGAGTGGTGCAGGGGCCGTCATGGCAGCCCCACTGGATAGAGCATATAATTTCTCTAGAGGAGTTGGAACAGCTTCAATGGTATTTGTCGAAGGTGCTTGAATTCTCAGAGGAGGATTTGATGGTGGCTCGAAAGCAGTGGGAGGGTGTGTCATTCTTGGTGCACAGCCTTGGCCACCGAGTGCCTTCGGAGTGGATTGTAAAAGAATTCAAGGAATAGGGCAAACTTGGGTATGATCCAGAGGCCTTCGCCTTAGCAGAAGATCATCACTTAATCTGGTTCTAGGTGGTGATGAACTGTGAGGGGGTTCTTTATGGGGGCTATGGTTTGTCGTCGATCAGCTCCTAATGGTTGAGCCGTGGTGTCGGGATTCATGCCGGGGGTGAAGGTGGTGTGAAGAACTATTGTTTGGGTTCGATTGCTCGACCTTTCGATAGAGTTTTGGGGGTTTGAGATGCTAAAAGGGATAGTAGCAGAGGGAGGAAAGCTGATGGCGGTAGATGAGTTCATGGATCGCTACTGAAAAATTGGATTTGCCAAGTTTTGGGTCGAGATTGATGCTGGTGAACCCTTAAAGCCAAGAGTCTTGATCTAGAGCCACCAAGAAGTCTTCTGGCAAGTGTTCGTGTATGAGAACATGTCGGCCATCTATTATCGTTGCGACCAGATTGGGCACTCCAACGAGGAATGCCGTTTTCCACTGGAAGAGAAGGGCGGCCAACTCTTGCAATCGGAGAACTTTATGGTAGTGGAGGAGGGGGAAGCAGCGAGCGATGCATCGACAACTGTGACCTGGCCGTAGATGGGATCGTGGATGGCGACCTCTTAGATTCGGCAGCCTCAACTAGTTAGGATTCTGGCAAAACCCAAGGGGACGGTGGACTCCAATCCTAATTTTTCGGATCCTAGCTCTTCTCCTACCCGCCCTAGCTCTCCACAGCCTATGGTAAGCTTGCCGGGTTCACCACTGGACTCCGATGGATGGCAGAAGCCATCCAAAGTGGCCTAGCGGTGCTCGTCAGAGAAAGCTAAGAGCGAGTTGGGCTCAGAACGGGTTGAGTTAGGGGGACACAAACCCAGATTCAAGGTCCTATCCGAGTTGGGCTTGGGTCCGAATGCCATGGAGGTGGGCATGGTGGAGAACCAGGGGGCAATGGATTTTTATATGGTGGAGGCGGGTGGGCTATCACTGAAATGGGCCAGGAGCCCAACCCGGGTTGCTCAACCAGGCCCAACCTGGGATGGTGAATTGGGCTTAGTGGATGATGCTAAGGCGGGCCCAATCGAGGAGCCTATAACTAGCTAGCTGACGATCGGGGGAGGGCACAACTTTAAAACCTGCTACATCTTAGAGTCTCGAAGGATCCTCTCCGATTGACGGTCGGTTGGATAGTTCTTACCAGAGATCTTCACCATCTAGGAAGGTCGTCACTGACGGTGGTGACTCGCAAATGAAGGAGGCAGCTACCCTCTCCCCCTGTCTCGCAAGGGTGTCTCTTCGTCGGTCGATGGGTGGATGGCTAAGGCTGGAGATGGGACGTGGGATGGTGGGGCTGGGGAGATGGAGTCACTGACGGCCATCACCATCACCATCTCCTCCTCACCTGCACTGGCACCGAAGCAGTCATTTGCAGCAGATGGAGTTGGGGAGTCAGGAGATGGCTCTCATGTGGGCCACGAGAAAATCATGGGCCGGCTTAAAAATGCCTTACGGGCCATGGGGGATCCAGCGGGAAAGAGTATGGGGTGTGGGGAGTTGGGAGATCCTGGTGATGCTTCAGATGGATCGGTGCCGGCTTCATCTCCCACCCACGAGGTTCTCATGTGAAATATTCGGGAAGCGGGTAAGCCATCTTTTCGCTCTACCTTTAAAAGACTCATGTAGTAGTACAATCTAGATTTGTATGTTTTGATGGAGACTAGATTGTCTAGACCTAGCTTAAATCATGTTAGGCATCACTTTCCTGCTAGCTAGGGTTTCTGCGCCGTTGAGTCATAGGATTTGTTGGAGGGTATCGTTGTTGTTTGGCAGACTGGGATTATCTTTGTGGATGTATTCCATCGTTATACTCAACAAGTCATTGTGGTTAGTACTGAAATGATTGGGTTCACTTGATTTTTGTCTGATGTGTATGCCAGTACTGAGTACCGTGAGAGAAAAATTTTTTGGTAGGAGGTAGTTAGCTTGATTGATCAAGGGATCCCTACTGTCGTGGCTGGTGACTTCAATTGTACTGTTGGCCTAGAGGATACAAAAGGAGGTAGGCCCTTCACAGAGGATGTGAGCTTTAAAGAGTTCAGAAAAATTATCCAGTCCACTGGCCTCATGGATCTTGGCTTTGTGGAACTGCAGTTTACCTGATGCAACAATCATTTGGGTGTAGCTAGAGTGTGGGAGAGAATTGATAGGATGTTTGCCATGGCTAGCTAGATCCAGCATTATTCTACCTATTGTGTGCACCACTTCTCGAGGATTGCCTTGGACCACTGTCCCTTGATGCTGGCCACTGACACTTCTTCTCATTATCGAAGCCCATTCCAGTTTGAGAAGTTTTGGCTCTCTTACCCCAAGTCCTGGGAGATTTAGGGAGGTTTGGAGATTGCTAATTCGGGGCAATGCCAGGTTTCAGATGAGCAAAAGACTGGAGTTGATGAGAAGGCGCTTGCTGAGGTGAAACATGACTGAGGTGGGTGACATCTTCAGGAGGCTTGAGACAGTTGAGGCCTCTATCTCGGAGCTTCAGGAGCGGGAGGATCGTGAGGGCGGCTTGTAGAGGCGGACTTGGCTGATCGTCAGAGTTTATTCTCCACCCATCACTCCCTCTTGCGACAATTGGAGATTCTTTGGAGACGGAAATCCAGGGTGTAGTAGATTAGAGAGAGAGATCAGAATACAAGATTTTTTCACCAGTCTACTATCATCGGGTGACACCAGAATCAGATCAAGGTGCTCAAAGATGCAGTGGGGCAGTGGCTGATGGCTGACGAGGAGATTAGACAGTAGGTTGTTTAGTTCTTCAGATCCTGCTAGTCGATGCCACTAAGAGGGGCCTAGACTGCTCCTCCCCTTCCAGGTGAGGTTGTCACGGAGGAGGAGAATAGGGGTTTGATGGAGGATGTATCCGAGGATTAGGTGCGGAGAGCCTTTTGGATGATGCCCAAGGACAAGACTCCAGGTCCTAACAGCTTCCCTCCTCTCTTCTATAGGAGATATTGGTTGCCTATCTGGTTTGAGGTCATTGCGGTTGTGCAGGAGTTTTTTGCTATTGATCAGATGCCCGGATTGTGGAACAACACTTTTATTGCCTTGATTTTGAAGAGACAGGATGCAGTGGAGCCTGGCCACTACTGACTGATCAGCTTATGCACTACTCTATATAAGATCTATGCTAAATTGATGGTGTGCAGGATGAAATCCATTCTTCCTCATTCAATCTGCTCTGAGTAGAAGGTGTTTGTCAGTGGACCTAGTATATCCGATAATGTGCCTATCACCTAGAAGTTTATACATAATCTTCATCGGGCTACTCCTCGATGTAGCCTCATGGTGATCAAACTTGATATGGAACGGACCTATGATTGCATGAGTTGGAGCATTCTGGAGTGGGCCCTGACAAACTTCAACTTGTACTTTAGATGGATTAGTTGAATCATGGCTTGTGTCCAAGGTGCTTCTTTTGCCATCTTGATCAATGGATTACCTTTGGATTTCTCTCACTCTTTTATCAGGCTGAGGTATGGTTGTCCCCTATCTCCCTACCTCTTCATTATCCATGCTGATGCTCTTTCATGAGCTATCTGTGCTGCAGCCTAGGGATCAGCTTTAGACCCATATGTGCCAGCCCCTGGTGTCTAGCCGATCTCGTATCTTTTCTTTGTAGATAACTGTCTACTGGTGGGCCAGGCCTCTGCCCAGAATGCAGCAAGATTCCGATGACTCTTGGAGGAGTATTGCGCTGCATCGAGTCAGAAAGTCAACCTCGCCAAATCTGCAATTATATTCAGTCTGAAGACTCCAATCTAGCTGCAGGCTACGATTAGGGATATCCTAGAGATTGGAGAGCGCAAAGGGACTCTACAGTACATGAGAGTTTCGATCACTGGATGCAGGCTGCGGAGGATGAGTGCATGGATATTGAGCGGTCAATCCGAGAGCTACTGGAGGTTTAGCAAGTTCGTGCCTTATCCATGATGGGATGGGTCACCCTAGTGAGGTCTGTTCTTAATTCTATTCCTATTTACTTGCTTTCGAACACGATACTTTTCATATCCTTGGTGGCGATGCTATTGCAGCTCTTTCGAAGTTTCTTGTGGGGATCCCACTCGGGGGGTGGAGGTGTGCCCTTGCTTGCTTAGGAGATGGTTTGTCAGCCCTTGAGGGATGGCAGCTAGGGTATTCAGTCCCTAGCGATGAGAAGGGAGACCTTAATCGAGAGACATGCATCCCAAATTCTGCTCAATCCTGATTCTTTTTGGAGTATGGTCATGATAGTTAGGTACGGTCTGTGGCCAACCTACGGTGAGATCTGACCTAGTCGTTGTGCTTTTTTGTGGAGGGAGATTTGTGCCCGGGCCCCTAAGGTGATTCCCCAGATACGTTGGATGGTGGGGGATGGACGCTCTGTGAGCCTTCTTCATGATCGATGGATTGGTGATCTGCCCTTGAGCCGGTGGCCGATATTTATCAGCTCCGAGTTGTTGAACTCCATGAGAGTTGCTGATATTTTTCGAACCGATGGCGGGGGATGGGATCAAGTAGTGGTATCCCATTTGTTCAGGGAGGTGCTGAGGGAGAGAGTGTTATCCTAAGCGACCCCCATCCACAGCAGTCCAGATATCAGAGTTTGGGGTCACTCCTGCACTCCAAAGGTTATGACGACTGATCTCTACAAGCTTTATAGGAGGGAGCCCACTAGGCACAGAGATGTCAGATGGATTTGGAGGATGGAGGTGCACCTGAGAGTGAGTTTATTCCTCTGAAAGGTGATTCGATGCCAGCTTCCGACTAGATCTCTTCTGCTGGCTCAAGGTATGGATATTCAGCTGGCTTACCCTTATTGTAGATTTGAGGAGAAGACCCTGGAGCACACAATATTCCATTGCCTGATGGCGAGGCATGTCTGATCCTTGATTGGGATGTACCTGTAGATTGTCCAAGTAGCAACCTCTACCGAGACCTTTTTGGAGCTCTTGGAGCGTAGCTCTGGAGGTGGCATTCTTAGAGCGATGGGCATGCGAGCAATTTATGTGGCCTTCCATATCTGGCCGGCTAGAATAGCCTAATTTTCTAGTCTATGCAGCCATCAGCGAGATTTATTGTGGAGAGAGCCTTAGCTATGGCAATGGAGATTATCGATATGATGTCCGGACTGTCGGAGATCTGAAGCTCCCATCCTGCTCATGTAGCGACCTATCGGATGTTTATCTCCTGAGAGCTCCCTCCTCCATTATTTTTGAAGGTCAACTTTGATAGGAGTGTCAGAGGCAGGCAAGGTGGAGCCAGGTTTGTTATTCACAGACCCAACTCCAGGTTAGTGGTGGCAGGGGGGAGTCATTTGCTGGAGCCCACGGATCCTTAGGTCGAGCTCCATGTAGCTTGGATGGGGATTGTGTTTGTTAAGAGGACTCTAGGAGCGAGTTAGCTTATTGTCGGGGGCGAGTCTTCCATAATGGTGTCGTGGTTGTAGAGTTATACCAGCAATGGAGCCATTTATCCCCTCCTGCATGACGTCTTAATTTTGTTAGAAGGATGCATTATCCTAGTCATCAGATATATCTTTTAAGAGGTGAATATTATAATAGATTGAATAGTAGTCTTTAAGACGAACATACCGATGATATCTTATACATCGAAGTTAGGGATCTTCTTAAAAAAATTTTGAAATTTTTTATTTTCTAATACTCCCGATTGTATTGATTGTTGAATGAGCCACCTCATAAAAAAATATATTTATATTTTTAAAAAAATATATAATAATAATAATAAAATAATGATGGGCCAAGCCATCAAAAGGCTCCAAATGGTCCCGTCCCCCAAACTCTAGCTTTTGAGCCCCTTGTAATAAATAGTGCATATGTCCCATTTTGTTTAGAGTTTCACGTCCGAGCCGTAAGCTATGCTCACCGAACATCCGTCCACCCCCCCACCTCCTCTCTCTCTCTCTGCCTGCTTTGCTTGGCATGCCTTGGGATGACAAATCTGAACAACAGTCCAAATTTCAAAAAGACCAGATTTCAACACATCTTTCCCTCCCCACAAAGTCTCTGTTACTTTCAAAACGATTAGTGTCCCCACAAATGTTGGGCTTAGAGTACCCAGCACTGTACCACAAGTGACAGGAAATTGCACTCAAAGTGGGGTTTGCACCGTCCTGCTTAGAATAGATTGGTCACATGCGCTGCAGATATATGGTGGGCCCAGGACTGGGGCCTTAAAACGAAGAGAAACTTGGTCGTGGTTTTGTGAAAATTGCAATCACTTAATCCACAACCAATGAAAATGCCGATTAGCCAATTCTTAGATGTTTTGATACAATTTAATCGTGACAGATTAATATAATTTAGTACAATGGAGGAAGAATTACTCTCATTGGCTATACCAGTAAAAAAATACAATCGCGATTTGTACTGGTGAGAAGCTTTTACTATCACAGGAAGGGGAGCATGCCTGCATAAAGATCCATGCCAAACATCGAGGTCAGGTGTCAGCACTACGAAGGGTAAGTACTTGGCATAGGGTAGGGCGCACCACCCCAGTCCTCGTGCACAAGGTAGGCCAGGGGTCTTCAAATATAATTCCGAAGGCTTAATTATCCCAAAGAAATTTTCTTGCTCAGCCCCAAAGTAAATCTACTTCTAGATTCCGTCCTCTTTCAACGACGAAGAAACTCTTTTTACCGAGCTCGGATAAGAAATCTCTTGACATCTAAGCTAAAGCATCCGTCATCTTGATAGAAGTTTGTCCCACGGAAAATCATATAAAGATTGTATATTGGTACTACGTATTTGGCAATTGCCATTATACCATACACCTTGATCACTTTTTCACCTAAATAGATCCACAACTGTCCATATTATTAATCAAACAAGATAACCATGTTAAAAAGAACCTAGCTAGTTGCATCTCTCTCTCTCTCTCTAAGATAACCATGTTAAAAAGAACCTAGCTAGTGGCATCTCTCTCTCTCTCTCAGTGTGTGCAATGGCTGGAAGACTTGTGCCATATTGCATCATCAGGGAATACTGTAACATCCGAATCTTTCTTGAGGAAAAGTATAAGAGATGTACGAGACTTAAACAGTATGCTCATACGGTGGCCAATAAATTAAGATGTTGTCCAAGGCAGAAAGCACAAATAACACAGGCATGCGCCCTCAAAATAATAAAAATGGTGCACGAGTTGTTCTTATAACAGTAGCTTAACTCTCTGTACTGGTTACATATTATTGAGCTACCCTTGGCCTACAGTGAATAGGTTGTCCGTTAATCTTCGTACGGCCAACATGTCCCCTCTTTGGCCTAGACCATGCTAAATCAAAGCAGATGCACCAAAACCCATCTTTTCCATGGTTTGTCCTGTATGAATATAATAAGATACACATCACTTCCAACTTCCAAGTTCCATCCACATACCATCGAATTAAATATTGATCAGTACCACCACCCACTGTCCTTTCACCCCTTGCAGGGGAACTTGACTACTGAAAATGACAACTCACGGTTTGTTTATGTCTAGGCTTTTATCCCTCCATTTTAAATCTGGGGCGTTGGAGGGAGGGAGGAAGGAAATTAAGTTCATCTAATAGCTAGGAAAAATGAAGATTAAAGTTGACAAGGAAATAAAGGTCATTTAATCTGAAAAAAAATATCATTTAGGAAAATTTATCCATCCAAATGAGAGAAAGAACTAACTAGCGATACATCCATTTAGGAATACGTATACATCAAACTACATGCTAGAGGATTCATTACGTTGGATCCTCCTATTCTTATCAGAAAGCTATACATACGTAGCCAACTATATACATTATACTCCCAACCCATGCAACGTTGCCACCAAACCTCGAAGCCAACCACTAATTTCAAGCATCAGCAGAACACCGCTATACCGCCATAAAACATAAGAAAACAAGCTCCGAAAGCAAACCAGTTTATTACCAGCAGAATGGAACGGAAGGAAGAAAGAAAGAAAAGGGCAAAACAGAGCCGCCCATCCAAAATACCAAGCTTACCGGAAAGAACCAAAGTCCTTTTCCAGGCTAAGGAGTGTGTGTGAGAGAGAGAGAGAATGGAATCCTTTGAATCAAACTCTGAGCAAGTAGATGCTGAGCTCGGGGCCACCATTGCTATCAGGGTTCATCATGTACAAGGCCTCAGAGTCTTTAGATCCCACCACCCGCTCAAACCTCGCCCTCATGTACATCATCTCCCCCTGAGGGCCGCCGTCCCCCGGCAGCACGCCGGCGCCCATCGACACCGGCTGGACCGCCCGCAGCACCCTCCAATCCGCCGGGCCGCACTGGCGCCGCACCGCATACCCGCACTTCTTTCCGTTGCAGTAAGCGCGCCACAGAGGCTCCTCCACCAGCTTCCCCGCCGCCTTCCGCCCGCCGCCGGATCCCCTCCGCTCGCACTCCAGTGCAATTCTCACGAGCCCCGACGCCATCTCCCTCACGAGCGTGCTCGTCGGTGTCGCCAGCTCGATGAGCAGCGCCGGGCACGACCGGGGGTCCACCTGGAACGCGAAGTGGACATGCCCCCTGCGGTGTCCGAAGAGGGTGCCTATGACGCGAGGACCCAGCCCGGCCGGCCGACGCCTCCCGGCAATCGCCGCCGTGAGCACCGAGCGGAACCTCGAGACGGCCACGGCAGCGGAGAAAGCTCCTCTTTTTCTTGCAGCCGGCGGAGGAGCGGCCGCCGCCGCCGCGGCCTCGTCATCGCAGACACGTGATGAGGAGTGGGAGAAAGCTGGAAACTCCTGCTCTCCATCACCATCCGCGTGCTTCTTCTCTTCACCAACGCCACCCTTTCCAATAATCCATTGGAAATGCCGCTTGGAGAAGGAAAGGGATGACTCGTGGGTGCTTCTTGCCATGATGGTCCTCATCTGGAGAGGGAGAGTAAAAGAAACAAAAGAAAGATTTTGTTTTAAAAAAAAAATGCGCGGAGAGTGCCGAGTGATCAAAGGGTAAAGACAATGGGGAGATTAGATTTAGAGATTCCCATCGAATGTCTCCTTTTGGGCTCGGGGCTCATTTATTCCAAGCTTCTAGTCCTCTTTGTCAGCGGCTGGGGCAGTCCTTCTGGCACCGGGGGGGGATGGCTGGAGGACACCAACAGGGAGAGGGAGGTGACCATACCCACCAAACTTTTTAGCACGAGAAAGGGGAAGGAGCGGTGATGGAAGGTGAGATGAGACCGTTGGTGTGAAGACCTTGGGATTGGGAGGGGGAGTGGGCCCCAAGATGGGGAGAAAGAAACAGGGCAGCTTTGACTGGCGGGGTGCATGGGAAACAGTTAAGTTGCAGGTATGGACACAACAATCGTACCAACCTATGGGGGACAAACACCACAGCTATGTCTTCCTTCAAACAGCCCTCTGATATGATAGGGGTCGGCTGATGGTCCTGGGGTTTCAGGGGAGGAGTAGTTTTAAGCCCAATGCAAGCATATAATATATATATATATATATATATCAGATGTATCCATGTACAGAATCCTATCTCAGCTAAGAAGCTCTTCTATATTCTTCAGCTCATTTAGATGTCAAGGTTCCGAGGTTTAAGTATCTTTGTGCCAGCTAATGTGATGCAAGACATGATTCGTTTCCCGTAGTGGAGTGTAACATTAGGAGTTTTGGGTGACCAAACTAGAATCTCCTGTTGACAATGTCCACAGCCCAAGGCAAAGAGCAATAAGCGGGTCCAGGCCTTACCTTGGGATGCTTCTGATACACTGGTGCAGCGATTCTTTGATGGAAGGCGATTTTTAAAGGAAAGATCTGCAGCAACTGGAGGATTGATCCTTTCATGGCAAATAGAGGTACTAATAATGTTGTCCTTCGAATTGATGGATGGAAACTTGCAATACTGGGCTTGGATGGAAATAAGCAAACATAAGTAAAAGGAGTGCTACATCCTGGTACCCGTGAGGCTCTTTTGTTTTCTTTGGTAAAATTCGATGGTTATCACCAACAGATAAATGAATACAGTCTCACCCATATACTTTCTGTGATTTTACCTTACATGTACTCCTCTGTTACATGGGACAGGAATCCTTTGGATCTAATGCTTGCTACCAGTCTGTGGGGTGATACATGGAAAGCTATGCTAAAATAGTATGAAAGGAGCTGTGTGAGAGAAACCATTTGAAATTTCAAGAGCCAAGGATTTCCTCCTTTTAATGAAGAATGGATTCACCAAACTTGGAGTTGGTGGCAGCTGCTTGCAATTACGATTGGTTGCTTCAGCATTGCTGAAGCCATGAACCAGCAGCAATCTTGGCAGTACCACCTAATGGATTCTGATGAATGTTTTAATTTAGGATTGGAAAGGTTCTAGCAGGCAAAGGTACATTGATCCATGGAAACTTGTTTGTCCTCTTCGATGGTGGTTCCAGCAC
Organism: Elaeis guineensis; assembly: GCF_000442705.2. Classification (NCBI taxonomy): domain Eukaryota; kingdom Viridiplantae; phylum Streptophyta; class Magnoliopsida; order Arecales; family Arecaceae; genus Elaeis; species Elaeis guineensis. Next base: position 16,084,811 of record NC_025998.2, on the reverse strand, counting down.
ACCATGTTCATTTATTTTGGCCTGCTAGTGGGCATATCTAAGCTGATCTTACCCTTCAGAATAAACAGGATTTCTCAAAGTTAGCCCTGCACATGACATCAAAGCTTTTTTTTTTTTTTTTTTATAATAAATAAATAAATATACATTGAGATATATAATATAAGAAATTAGAGTTCTAATTTTTCCAGAGTTACACTGTTCATTCCTAAGGTTCAGAGATTCACTCATACATTGTAAACAATATATGAATTGCAGTCTCTGAGTTTGAAATCAAAATATGACATGGCCTTTAGTGATCCAGCAGTGCTGCTGTTAGAGGACTAAAGTTTCTTTTTTTTTAAAAAAAAAATTTCTTTTTTTTCAAAATATGTCAAAAGAAGGTTAAAATAGTGTTTCCAACACTATATGGTCATCAAACAGTGCAGAAAGCAGTTCGTTGCAGCAAGATTCAGAAGTTGTTCAACCAGGTGTGAACAATGACTGGAGCATGATGCAAGAAAGATACATATAAAAGTTAAACAGTGGAGAAAATAAAAATTTGGAAGCAGATGACATGTTGCTAAAACAGGACTAGAGCCAAAAGCAGGAAAGATGATACACTTGTCTGAGCCCTGCAAGCACCTCGTCGGCAAGCTGTCCTTAATGTTCCCATCAAAACAGAGAGATTTAATAATGTGAGACACATATATAATAAGACAGTGGTACTAAATGGACAAGATCCTGACAGTACATCTAATTCGTAGACAGGAGGAAATTGTTGAGACAAATGACACGGATTCATTGGCCTACCGGTGAAGATGACCTTAAGCTGCGTTTAGTTTGCAATCGAAAGTGGAATCAGTATGAATTCATCATGCCAATTATTTCTTTTAATGGATTTGGTTCATAATTAAAATCGAAATCAAAATTAAAATAAAATTTGAATACTATGAAAGAATAAAAATTAAATTTTTAAGGAATTGAGATATTTTTATTCTTACTTGAATAGAAGTTATTTGTTTCGTTCCTGTTGCAGAGTTTAACTCTCCTCAACCAAGTACATCCTTAATTCAGATTTTGGACCTCAATGCACAGACGACTGATCTACAACTGTTCTTCCTGAATTTTGTGCACAAACTCCTTCTTGGGCTTTTCCTTTTTATTATTGTTAGAGAAAAAGCTACTCCATAGTTTTACATGCAGCAGTAAGTGATGAGGCTTCAAAGCCTATCTCTAGAATCACCTCATGGTGCACATTTGATCTAGATTCTGGTCAAGTCTAGGGAATTTTAAAGGATCACTCTTGCTCCTCATAGACAATGACCAATAACGTGAGTGTTCCTTATTGCCCACCAGCCTTCTAGGTTCATCATATGCTCTTCTTTTGCTTAAAGTTGCTTAGCTCTGGATACTGACACCAAATTTGGAAGGCTGATGTCAGGTTGACCACCTGCCATGAGGATCAGCTTAGGTGTTCCAAGGAGCCCTCTAAGGTTTAGGACTATTCTTCCATAGCCAACCCTATTTTAATGAAAAAGGCGTGAATGGTAATGAGTCCCTAACCTACTTTGTTATATCAATTCGTATTACAACAAAATTGGACATCAGGCAGTCAAAACCCTAGACAAAAGTAGAAAAATCCGTTGGCAAAACTTCTACCGACAGTTTCGCCCATCATGTGTTTCTCCACTAGGGCTTTATAATGTAACTGGTCTATAAAAATTTTGAAAAAAAAAAAAAAAGTTTCATGCATTGTCACAAGATGTTGGAGTACTGCTATATTATATTGCTGCAGTTCAAGCAACCGTTGATATAGATAACATTTCTAGCCTATCATATAGTGATGTTTACTATCGTATCATACTTTGTAATAACTACAACTACTGCTATATTTAAATAATAAAATGTGACAAAAATATGGTCATTATATTGCGGTGGTCGTAACTACTATAATTGTGTGATGATGGCATGTAAAGTAATATGACACTAGCATAGATTTCGCTAGCTTTTGAATTATATATGTTATACACTTATAGTTTATTATGAACAACCAAAAATAAAATGAATCTATAAATCTCATATGTAAGATTATTTATTATTTATATGGTCAATCCATGCACCAATATAAGCACATCATAAATTTGTTAATAACAAAAATCATAACAACTTGGAATGTGGTTGAATTCAGCACCAAATAACATGGGTAAAAAGACAGAAAGATCTTAAACCCAAGTCTGACATGGAATAATCCACATAACAATTCACACACAAAACCAGACACTGCTCAATTGTCTTAAGAGAATAAAACCTACAGAATAGCTAGCCTCACATCTAATGCCAATAAAGAGAGAGGAGATCATCACAATTAAACTTACATATTCGGTTACATGCAAAACAAAAATAAAGTAACTAGTGAACAGCGATACAATAATCTTTTTAACCTATATATTATTAGTTATCAATCTCTTTACGGTGCTGAGGACCATGACTTGATGATAAGGAGGATCCATGCACATGTAGCGGAGCATCATGAGCATTAGATGCATCTGGTATCTGTTAACCCAAAAACCAAAAAATTTCATATATAAGGTGAGTATGCAACAGTCCATCATTTCCATGATCTATTCTACTCCCAAGGAATCAAACTACTGATTAAATTTATAAAACACTGAGAAATCAATCCAAGGACTTTATATTACCTCTCTATGGCAACCTGCTACTTTTTTTTGGTAATGGAAAACTCAAATGGGTCCAAGCATGACTAATCTCTATAGAAATGGTTGTTTGGTAAAGAATTTCTGATTTGTTTCACACAGGCACTTAGACAAAATTATTAACTGTCGTTCTTATGATTGAGATTTTTTATTATCAGACTACATTGTTAGATTTTTTTTCGAAATAAATTTACATCTCCATAGACTCTTGATTGCCATCCCAAAAAAAATGTTGATCACTTGGGACAACATACTGCAAATTATCAATAGTACTTTAATGACTAAATCTCGGTGAAGTTTAAAGTGCATAATAAAATAAAATGCATCCGATGATGAACCTCTTACAGTAAATCAAACTCTCACCACATTGCTGAAAGAGCACAAAACGTTAATATATCTGTTCAGAAAAATGTCAAGATGGTTCCACTGGATTAATGTATAACTAATTAGTAGATAAGAAGAGTTGGAAAAAGGAAAGTATTATGTACCACACATATGTTAGATTTTCTTTTCTTTCCTAACACAGTCATATTTCAACATGAAACCAACGCACGACCAAAGGTAGAGCTTAGGCAGACCCCAACTGGGCCATGGGTCCCTAAGGTTATCAGTTTTCCTGCAATTCCTGTTATTGCTACAATCCATCCATTTTTTTTTTCCATCCTAGCATTCCCCTTCGCTCAGTTACCCACCTCTCTAAAATTGGCCTCCTATTTTGGTCATCTTCGCGTCCCAAAAAACCTTGCACGAAGTCATCTTTTTCACCTTTATTCAGTCAAAAGAACTTAAAGGAACTTTTGGCACCTGAATCGACCCTCAGGATACTTCGGAATTTAAAAAAGATGAAAGGCACTTTTTGGTACTTATTTGGTTTTATTCAGGTTAAAAATATACAAAGGGATAGCTTTTAGATATTGTGCTGTTGAATTTTTGGTTGTCATCATAAAGTAAAAATCCATTGACTGGTAAAGTCATCATGATACTTTCATGGATTTGAAAAACCTCACATTTTCCTTTGAATAAATTATCAAATCGTCCTGAAATTAGGGGTACATTATACTTGAGTCCAACGGTCATCAGGACATAAGAAAACATGTGCATCCTCCTCCTCATTCAAGGAAAATTTTAATTTTTTATATGAGGTAAACAGTTTCATCAGTGTCAATTTAACTGGATATAAATACTGGTTTCACAAATTAGTGGATGTAAATATAATGAATGGGAACATTAAGAGTGTTTCTGTAATTTAACCTATATATATATATTTTTAATGTAATTCATCAAATGAAGAAAACTAGTACCCTAAAGAAGAGGGAGAAAAGGTTGCAGATGTGACCACAACCAAGAACCAATTCGAGCAGATAACACAATTATTGGACTTGTGCTTATGGAGCCTCTGTTTCATATTCCAGCTGTTCTTCCTTTCTTGCACGGTTCTATGCACTTCCTCTTATGGGTGCATCATCGCCAGCAGCCTTATGGACTTCTCCTTCTCTCAGGCTTCTATAATCTTTTGTATTCTACTTTACTATTTCAATTACCGTGTTTCTTTCTTCGTACTACTTTCTGCCTTTTGTATATCTTTCTGTATGTTACCCTGTCTGTCCTCTGTAAACTGTGGTTGTTATTCTAATATATTCACTGGTTCCCTGTTTACCAAAAAAAAAAAACTAGCATTTGGTATGGTCCATTCTTTAATCTATACCAAGGCATATAGCCCCCATCTCCTTTTTCTCCCTTTGATGAATAATGGTAGGGGAAGCACCATTTCAGATTAAATATGGATCTTTCCCTGGCTCAAAAGCTGAGTGAGCTGCCACTGGCGGACCAAAGCTAATTGAACTCTAGACAACGACTGAAATGGGAGCCACTCATTCCCATTCCCAGTCCAGTGTTCAACTCCCCCCCAACCAAATATGCCCTAAATAAAGATAAGCACAATATGATTACCAAAAGGGTTTCAACAAACAAAAGAGGTTGTGTAGAAGGGAAGGAAAGAGAAGGGGGCTATTAAATTAGGATAAGAAAAGCTCCATAGAGACAAAAGGCTGAAGAAAATCCAGAATTTGACAATTTCTGGAACAGGCAGAGCATAGGATAAGAAAATGTACTAACAGGGCGTCGTCCATAGACAAAGGCTGAAGCAAACCCAGAAATTGACAATTTCTGTAACATGCAGAGCATAGGATAAGAAAATGCACTAACAGGGTGTCGATAAGAACCATTCATGACAGCAAACCCAGATAAGCTATTAAATTCTTGCAGAACCACGAAGTAGGTAGCAAAGTTTATGGTAATTCTAAAAATCCCAAGATACTTCCGTTGGCAAATGTTTAAGTACATGACATTTTATAAATTTGTGCAAAATGATACATGATAAAAAAACTCCTAGCTAAGGGACATGATATGAATCATTTAGGACTGTATAACAAGGCACCTTGTCAACAACTCCAGAATACAAGAATTTTCTGATCCACATCACGTCTGTAAAGTCCATGGCTAGTCTCAAACCTTTAACACTGAGATCACTTATCTTTAGCAAACAACATATAGTAACAAGACTGAACAGAATGAAAAATCCCAGACTTTGTAAATGTGCAACTTGGTATTTGGAGGAAATGAGCAATCATCCACCATTAAGACAGCCCATCCCAGTGGAAAATCATGGACCTAATTTATATTTTTCCTGTTAACCTCTCCACTTTCCTGCTATTTGCTTCTGTTTAAGAGACGGTCTTGATCTTGAATGTCTGCCACCCTCATCATCACTCTCTTCACTATCTGAAACAATAATTGTCTCCATGATCTTTGGGCTTTCCTTCATCTGCTTGTGATTTCCATTCAAAGCCTTCTCAGCATTGTGACAAATATGATCTGTTGTAGCATGCGGTGGCAATGAAGCACTAGATGAACCCACAAGAAAATTTTGAGAGCTCGATATTGATAGCCATCGAGAAGGTGCCACATTCTCCTTGTCATAATTCTGATTCTCTTTAACCGATGTTCTTGATTTTAGTGACAACTTCTCACCTGTCAATCGGAGTCTTTTCCGGCCCGCCTCATTCTCATTGGCTGCATCTTCTGTAATGATCTCTGTTCTCTCAACTTCCCTCTGTGGCTGAACAGAAAATTTTAATGAGTCAATCTTGCAAAAATAAAGCCAAAACCTACTCTCCTGTTTTCCACAGGAATATTAAATAATTTTAGATGATGTCTGTCAAGGATGACAGGAAAGACATCAGCCACCAATAAGCACTTTCAAAGTCTCACATAGATGTAATCTCAAGCCAAGCCTACATAAGGGATAGCTAATTCAGCTGGAGCTTTTCAGACTCCAAACCTTCATAATTCATGTGGAACACCAGAGCAGAACTCAATACGAAAGCCAGCTATGGTTTCTTATTACCATGGCGATGCCGCAACTATTTATCCTTCCAGTAGTTCCAGGATCTGCATACTTCTCAGTCCAAGATCGGGCTTTTTGGTCAAAAGCTTGTCTGTTGTATTTGTACTCCCTGCTCTGCACACCAACAAGAAGGCGAACATAGAGCATAATTATGTTGGTTTTGCTGCTTGTTGCATTACTTTCTAGCATGTGAGTATACTTACAGCTTCAGCCATGAGGCCATCATCTGGGTTGGGCTCACTAAGTAACAAGCCAATACTTGTTAAAACGGTTGAAATGTTCAGGGATGGTTGCCATGCTCCCTAGAATGACATATGCATGGACATGTTTCATATGTGGTGGATGTCATGCATGGAGGAGCAACCATGACAGAAGTCAATACACCAAATCATTAAAATAAAGACATATTTGCAACTTCAAAAAATGTAAGTGATATAGAGTATTCCACAAATGTACCTTAGGCGGCAAATTGAGGATATCAAGGCAGATCCGGCCTCCATTATCAATATTGGGATGGTAAATGGGTGTAACAAAAGTCACATTTGGTGGTTGGAAAGGATATCTGCATTTCGAAACATTAAAAAGTGGTGGCTCATTCTATGCTTAAATAAAAACAAAAATAAATAGCGAGAGGATAGGTAAAGGAAAACTTGAAAAAAGTAAAATCCAAGATTTAATAATGACAAATTAGACTAAAATACCTTTCGGGAATTTGTATCTTGAGAGTAAAAACCCCTTTAGAGTAGACAGTTCCTTCAGGTCCTTCAATCCCTGTAAGCATCAATTGATAAAGCATCTATGTGGCAGTGGATGCATTTGCAAACATGTTTCGAGAAAGAAAGCCATTTAAAAATGTTTCAAAGGAATTGGGGAAAACCATGGCTTTAGAGGAGAAAGATAAAAGAAACTTACGGGCCTCGAAGCTTGACAAAGAGGAAGATGAAAGGTTCTCATTAGCTGAAATTTGAGGAAGGGAGACCCCTGGAGGTGGGTCAGTCATTAAGAGCTTGAGCTCCTTCTGCATTCTGAGATTCAGCCTTGCAGCTTGAGCCATTCGTCCAGAATTAGGTAGCGCACTGCCGCATCTCCAATTATTAATCCATTACCCAAAAGCATGCAACAAAGTTTATGTGTGTGTGTGTGTGTATACATATATCTTCTCTGCATAACATGGTAGAAGTTGCAGGATTTCAATCCTTGGACTGCAATGCATGTTATGCAAAAAGGTATGTCCTTGCAGAAAACTTTCATCAAATATATTACAAGCCAAACATAATGTTACAAGTGTTTTATGAATACTAGCATTCGTCGTCACAGAGGAATCTTGCATTATTTGACAAATGTCGAACAAACTACAAACTATGTGAAATTTTCAATGGAATAAGGAGGGGAACATAACCATGCAAAAGAAAATTTCCAAAATTGACAATCAGATGGATATAACTAGTCCAAAATTAAAGTGCATTGACTTAAAGAAGGAAACAAAACTGCAATTTAAAGATTGGTGGAAATTTAAGATGATGAAATGAATACTTAACTCTGCCTTGCCATGCAATTAGTGAAAATAACATTTTCATTAACATTCTGATGTAACAAATGTTGGTGGTATACCACAATTATTTTCTTTTTCAAAGGTCACTGTAACTTATGTTCTTCAATAAAGAAGGTAATATCTTTATTGAGGATAATTTCTGATTCTCTTATTTCATTGTTCTCCAATATGAGTATATATAGATTACAAGGTCTAGTTATTGTAGCAATTACAAGAAGAAGGAATATCTCGATTACATACTAAGAGAAGCCAAATGTAGAATAGCTAAATAAGGAGAAAGACCAAATAGGAGTGCCAGCCAAATATGAATATGTGTTAACTTGCTAAACATAGAAAAGAGCCAAATAAGAGTGCAAGCCAAAATAGAATGTTGGGTTGGAATGAGTGTGTGCTGATACATCCCCTCAAGATGAAGAATCGGGAGCACGAATCTTCAGCTTGTCCCTTAGGAACCTAAAACGGGAGGTACCCAAGGGCTTGGTGAGAATATCGGCAAGCTGATCTTGGGTGGAGATGAACTGAACAGATAGTTGATGTCTTGCAACACGTTCACGAACGAAATGAAAATCAATTTCGACATGCTTCGTGCGAGCATGAAAAACAAGATTGGCCGACAGATAAGTGGCCCCAATATTGTCACACCATAGAATCGGGGGACCATGTAAGGGATGGCTAAGTTCCTGAAACAATGACTCAAGCCAGATAAGTTCAGCTGATGCATCTGCTAAGGCTTTATATTTAGACTCTGTGGACGAGCGGGCAACTGTTTTCTGTTTACGAGATGCCCAAGAAATGAGATTGGAGCCGAGAAAGATTGCATAGCCCCCAGTGGAACGCCTATCAGTCCCACTACCCGCCCAATCTGCATCCGAGAAAGCTTGGAGAGAGCGAGAGGTGGATCGGCGAATGTGTAACCCATGATTAGCTGTAGCTTGAAGGTATCGTAAGATGCGTTTGACCATAATCCAGTGATCAGTATTAGGAGACTGCATAAACTGACATACTTTATTCACTGCAAAGAAAATATCCGGACATGTCAATGAAACTTACTGAAGAGCCCCAACAATGGAGCGATACTGTGTGGGGTCCGGATGGGAGCACCCCCTGAATCAGAATCCTTTGTCATGGCCATTGGGGTCTGAACAGGTTTACAATCAACCATGCCTGCCTTTAAAAGAAGATCTTTAATGTAGCAATTTTGAGATAATAATAATCCAGCAGAGTTCCGAACAACCTCAATTCCTAAGAAAAAATGGAGATCACCAAGATTCTTAATAAAAAATTCCTTAGCAAGCTGTTGAAGGAGAAGAGAGATCTGACTGGAGTCATTGCTGGTTACCAAAATATCATCAACATAAATGAGCACATAGAGGACATGAGACCTCATCCTTAAAATAAATAATGAAGGATCAGTTTTGCTGGCAACAAACCCTAGTCGGAGAAGAAATTAGGAGAAACGGTGAAACCAGGCACGAGGTGCTTGTTTTAACCCATATAAAGATTTGTGGAGATGACAGACATAATCTGGATGGTCGCGGTCCTCAAACCCTGGCGGTTGGGACATGTAGACTTCTTCTGTTAGGTTGCCATGTAAAAAGGCATTATGAACATCTAATTGCCGGATGGACCAACCTTGAGAGATTGCAATACTTAGAATAGACCGAATGGTGGTAGGTTTGATAACCGGACTGAATGTCTCATTGTAGTCGAGGCCAAGTTGCTGATGGAACCCTTTAGCAACTAGACGCGCTTTGTAACGCTCGAGAGACCCATCAGCTTTTCTCTTGATCCTGTACACCCATTTACACCCGACCAAATTCTTTTGATGAGATGAACGTGGAACAAGAGACCACGTACCATTGCGAATTAAGGCATTAAATTTTTCAGTCATTGCAGCACGCCACTCAGAGTGTTTAGAGGCTTGAGTAAAGCAAGTAGGTTCTATGGTGAGGATAGTGGTGGTGAGGGCGGATGGCTGGTTGGAACGGGATCGAAGTACCATAGAATGTGTACGGGTGGGTTGGGCAGGTGGGTCAGGAGAGATTTTGTCTTGCTGGGAGCTAATTGTAGGGGAAGGCGTAGGATGGGAAGGTTTTGCTGATGAGGAATTGCAATAGAGGTCAGTAAGTAATCTGGTCCGAACAGGTGCAGAGTCGTTAATGCTAAAAGGGCTTGGAGTGGGATCGGTCATAGGAGAAGGTGTTGAGACAGACCGAGAAAAGGGGGATGCAACCGATGATGAGTTGGACATACGATGCAAAGGAGAATGTGGAATCGGTGGAGGAACAGATGGTAGTGGGGTGGCCTCTTGTAGAGGGTGAAGTAATGTAACGCCCCAAGGTGGGGAAGAGAGAGATGATGGTGGTGGACAAGTTAATGAATACTGAGATTGAAAAGGAAAGGTAGATTCGTCGAAGCGAACGTGCCTAGCGATATATGTACGATTTGTTTTTAAATCGAAACATCGATGAGCATTATGAGAGGGACTATAGCCGAGAAACACACACGGTTGAGACCGATACTCCATTTTATGCCGATTGTAAGAACGAAGAAGAGGATAGCAAAGACACCCAAAAATTCGTAGGAAGGCATAGGATGGTGGTTTGTTGTGAATGAGTTCGAAGGGGGATACATCACTAGAGACTTTAGATGGCATCCTATTAATGAGAAAAACAGCCGTTTCAAAGGCATAGTGCCAGTATGACATGGGCACGGAGCCATGAGCAAGAAGGGATAGGCCGGTTTCCGTAATATGACGTGACGACGTTCGACAGTCCCTTATTGCTCGTGGGTGTGAGGAGCAGCAACACGATGGGTAATGCCAATTTTACGAAAAAATTGAGGAAGAGAACGAAATTCTCCTCCCCAGTCAGTTTGGATTGATTTAATAGTACGAGAGAAATGCCATTCAACCAAAGCTTGAAATTGTAAGAAAATAGAGAATACATCAGATTTGCACATTAATAGATAAAACCAAACATATTTACTTGGATCATCAACAAAAATTATGTAGTAGCGGTGTCCTAACAGAGATGGAGTAGGGGAAGGACCCCAAACATCACTATAAATAAGATCTAATGGAAACTGACTGCGACGATGGGACGGAAGTAAATGCAACTTACTAGACTTGCCTAATTGACATGAGAGACAAAAGGAACGAAGATGTGCAGACTTGCAGGGTAGATTATTGATTTTCACCATGGAGCGAAGCAAGCGATAATGGGGATGGCCCAAACGGTTGTGCCAGCCATCAAAAGTAGTGCTCTCGGCTACGTGAACAGATGCAGACAACGGAGAAGGGCTGGAATGGAGAGTGTATAATCCTTCTTTACTCGAACCGGATAACACTATGGTCTTGGTAGTTCGATCCTTCACAAGAAAATGAGAGGGGTGAAATTCAAAAAAGACATTGTTGTCCCTTGCAAACTGTTGTACGAAAAGTAAATTTTTGAAAATAAAAGGAACATGTAAGATGTTAGATAACTGAAAAGAAAGAGAAGAGTAGGGAGAAGAAAAAGAACCATGACCAATATGTGATATATGTAATCCCTTACCATTGCCTACATGCATCTGATCAGGATCAATGTACTCATCATAGGAGGATATAGAATGAATGTCAGGAGTGATATGGTGAGATGCTCCTGTATCTAGGTACCAAGTGAGGGCAGTGGAGAGGTGAGGGGTAGGGAGAAGTGGTGGATTAGGGTGACGTTGAGATGGATTTGGATTTAGATATGGTGAATATGAGAAATTGGCATTGGGTTGTGGAGAGAAAAAGTATGGATATGGTTGCTGAGGGCGATAGAAGCAGGTGGCATTAGAGTGGTTGTTACGATTGCAAAACGAACACTATTGAGAACCACGGCCACCAGGTGGACCAAAACGACCACGACCTCGACCAAACTTGCCACGTCCTCCACGACCTCGAGTAAAGCCACGGCCAATAGAGGGCCTAGGGTCATTAGAAGAATGGATGAACCGTTGAGTAGTATTGACAGTAGGATTGGTAGAAGTGACATCAGTAACAGTTAATTTTCTAAATGTCCGCATGCTTTCATGGCTAAATAACAGCCCATGAAGTTCAGTGTATGTCGGAGGGGTGTGTCGGTTGAGAATGCCAGGGACCGCACCTTGTAGATCATCACATAGAGCACACAATACATGAAGATTAAATTCGGTTGGCTTGAGGGCATTACCAGAGGCAGCAAGTTCATCAGCCACAGCTTTGGCACGTCGGAGCAGAGAGGTGACGGTCTCATCTGGTTTTTGACGTAGATTCTGCAACTCTAGATGCAGAGACATGAGCCTGATAGGAGATGCTGAACCAAAGTTTCATAAAGAGTGGTCCAGCACTCAAAACTAGTCTCTTTGTCAAGAAGAAGAGGAACCAAATCTTCAGATAATGAAGCAACAAGAAGGCTTACGAGTTGGGCATCTTGTTGTTGCCAAGCAGTAGCGGCAATCAGATCGGTGGGCTGTGGGTGAGAGCCATCAAGGAATCCAAACAGGCCTTGACCCTTTAAGAAGGGAGTAATTTGCTTTCTCCAGATCAAAAAATTAGATGCATTTAATTTGATAGATAGAAAATGCTGTACCGATGGAAAGGTGAGAGGGGTCGTTGTGTTGGGTGGAGGAGGAGAAGAGGGATTGGAGGAGGTAGAGATAGATGAACTGGTGACCATGAGAGAGCACAGAAGGAGGAAGAAGAAGAGATGCTCGTTGGAGCTTCAAGGCTCTGATACCATAAAGAAGGTAATATCTTTATTGAGGATAATTTATGATTCTCTTATTTCATTGTTTCCAATATGAGTATATATAGATTACAAGGTCTAGCTATTGTAGCAATTACAAGAAGAAGGAATATCTCGATTACATACTAAGTAAAGAGAAGCCAAATGTAGAATAGCTAAATAAGGAGAAAGACCAAATAGGAGTGCCAGTCAAATATGAATATGTGTTGACTTGCTAAACATAGAAAAGAGCCAAATAATAGTGCAAGCCAAAATAGAATGTTGGGTTGGAATGAGTGTGTGCTGATATTCAAGTTATGGAAGCATCACGTCGCTGTTCAAGTGGATGGAAAATTAGCCATTTATCTTAGTCTGCACCTAAAGGGAATATTTCATAACTACTTTAAATATAATATACCTAAAATTTGATCCCCACAATCTCGGACATGGCCAAAATATTTTTTTGATCTAAGAGGACATGATCAAAAATGATTTTCAGTCTATTGTTTGTGGAACAAGTTACTTGCCATTCACCATCTTTACCATTTGCTATCTTAACTAGAAACATTTGGTACTGGAATCCTTCAATATATATATGTGATCAAATTATGCCTTGCCTTTTCCTCTAAAATGAAATATTTTGTCCAGAACACTTAAGTTTTTGCGTATGGAATGCAAAGTGGGAATTTGTCATATACTAATTAAAAGCCATACTTAAGCCCGTTCCAGACCAAATAAGATTAGCTTCATCCAAAAACATTGCTTTGAAAAAAGGAAATAAAAGAAAAAATAAAGGGTAATTCAATCGGTGCCACTACTTTCTATCTACAATTCAGATATTTATTCTTCCAAAAAAAACAATTTCATATATGTACGATATTGATACTTGGTTTGCCTTGATGAATTATCCATTCCATTCAATTTCAGCATATTTATCTTTATTACTTCGCGAAAACAATATAGTAGGTATTTAGGCCTCACTAAAAGCCATCAAATCCGAAGATAATACCGGTTTGGGTGAATGATGCCCAATTAATCCTGCATCATTTTTTTCTATATCTTCTTTTTTTCACTATTTTTTTGTCGCATACTTTCAATTCTTTACAAATCTAGAGTTTTGAATATGGAAAAAATTCCGAGGGAATCCAGACACAGAACTTAGAACCAGAACCTTTTTTTAGATAATGGTACAATCGGAAAACCCTAGAAATAAAATTCATGGAGCAGCTCAGCTCCAAATCACGATTTCGAAACGAAAACCTTGATAATAAAATATGAAAGGAAACGATCTTTTAAGGGGGAAAAAGGGAGAAGCTCATCAAGGAGAGATCACGGGGAAGGAAATCGGAAAAAATAGCCAAGGAAAAAAGAAGACCTACCTCTTCTGTCGCTTTCTCGAGAAGCCCCTCAGGAACTGGAGAAGTTTATGGGACGAAATTCTCTATTTTCCCTTATCTCCATCTCCCGCTCGTCGCTCTCCCGCCTGCGCTCCGGGTTTCAGATTGGGGTTAAGAAGCGGGAAAGCCCGCGGGAGCTCCATAACCACATAAATTTTCCGGAGATGGGCCGGGCCGATGACAAGGGAAATAGCAACCCATCTGAGCCCACTCCCAACTGTCATTCTGCGATGCCTCGCTTTCTCTCCTCTCGACAAATTACAATGACCCCTCTTGAAGTTAAGTTTGAGATAATTATATATTCTCATCCAATATTTTGAATATGTATTCTATTATTTAACTTTTACTATATACATGACACGTAACTTCTATTCATATGTTTTTATCAAATAAACTAATGATTTTACTGACATCATCACTATCTAATCTATTTAAATTTTAAAATATCTTATATTTTTTTATTTTGATAATTTTTTATTTTTTTAAATTTTAAATTTTTATATTTGATCAAAAAATTATGTATATATTTCTGAAATATTAGGTATGATCATGTAATTACCCCAAACACCTAGAAGGCTCATGATAATTTACTCATAATACGATTGATGAAATAACAGCTATCGTATCGTGTTATAACCAAAAATAATGGGCAATAATGTTATAGTTATACAATGCTTTTTTTTGATCTCAAAAGAAAAAAAACAATCCACAATCTGGTTCATCAACATTCCATAATTGTTTCACAAAATATATTTAAAATTAAGTTAATTGTAAATCTAAAATATTAACTATGAAAAGTATATCAGTAATCAACCTTGCAGTTTAGTTGCTTGGAAAAATGCTTTCTCATATCATCTTACTGATCAGAATTTAAGTCCTAAATTTTAGACCATGATGACAAGTGACCGTGGGACTGGATTACTCACGCAACATTTACTTAGAATAGAACAAGAATTTCTCTAAATCTAAACTATATACTTTTTTTGAGAAAAATGACAAGCAAGCTGCCACGAACACTTGAGATGGTGAAATTTATTACAAAAGCTTGCCAAGCTTTTAGGCGACCCAATAAGGTGCAAAGAACAACCACTAAGCATGGTTTTATGAATCATTATCAGGTTGATGCTCTTGAATTATATGGCTCTAGAATCCACGTTCATGAATATTATTCTGTATTCCTAGCTGGCTTCCCTGGCGGATTCAATGTGAAAGCATCCTTCAATGGCCATGTTTCATGAAATCATGTCCAAACCATATTTGACATCAAACTGAGATACGCTTCTAGTGCTAAAATGCATCTAATTCCATGGAAAAGCGTCCAATTGCAAGTCATTATTCCATTGCACCATGCTGCGATGTGAAAGCTAACTTTGTTCTTGAATTTTGAATCTAATTCCCTGCTTTGTGGTATGTAGTTTTGCTATAAATACCATCCCCATGGCACTACTAAAGCATCAAACCAAGCATTACTTCTAAGCTTCTTAACCTTCAGTTGTTTTTGAGGAATGGCATCCTTGAAGACTGCAAAACCTTTCGGCCTCACGACACAGCCCAAGATAGGGGAGAGCGCATCCAAGGCGCAGGCCTGCAAAAAAGGCGAGCAGAAGCCCCGCCAACCCAAGAAGAAGGTAAACAGGGACGCTTCTCTGTTTCCAAAATTACGGTCTCATAAGATTGCTTAAACCAATTCAGAGAAGGCAACTTCATGAAATATTTTTTTTTTTCTCCTTTTCAGCACAGTCTTAAAGGAATCGATGTCATGTAATATTTATAATTAATATTAGAGTTAAATAGAGGCTTATGGGTGGATTAGAATTAAAGTTTGATTATTTTTGGTTTTATGTTCCAGCAGGGTAAGAGTAGCAAACCAGCAGCTAAGAATTAGAGGCAGCAACTAGAAAGTTGGGAGATCCCACATGGACTCGAGTTATATCGAGAATTGTGTTTCTTTTCTTTGTTTTTTTTTTTTTTTATGTGCTTCCTTTGTCTCTTTTTTTGGTTTTCTTGCTCT